>NC_082651.1:38689352-38841269 GCF_028023285.1 Balaenoptera ricei
GTAATAGCCGTACTGTTTTCTAATGGACAAAAAAAATGCCTATATTATAAGTTCTGTTTCTCCTGCTTTCTGGCAGTATCATGCTCAGAGTGGAGTCCTGGCAAGGAAGTCAGGATACTTAGGTTCTGAAACCTGGTAATGATACTAACATAATGAGAGAACTTGAACAAGTCAACCCGACCTCTCTGAGCCTCAGTTTCCTTACTCACGAAATGAGACTGAGAACATCGAAGTTCTCTAAGGGCCTCCTAGTTCTAAAATGCTTCCAGTCTAGGAAATAGCATAGAAGTCAATACGAGTGCAGGCTGAAGGGAAAGACAGGGCAGGGAGAAGGTTGCTTCCAGCCTAGAGAACAATCTCTGAACCACACCACTTGGCTCTTCTGCCCGTCTGTGCCCAAGATTGGGAGCACAGGCAGTTAATAGAGAAGAGTGGAAAACTGCTCAGTCCTTACAGCCATCATTAACTGTCTGATTTTGGGTTTCTCAGGAAGTAGTGATAGTAGAGGTGTCCTGATAGCAAGAACCTTCAGATGATGCCGTTCCTCAAACGTAGTGAGAATTTCTCAACCTCCCTGAGTTTGTCATGACCCTCTTGTTCTTACAGAAAATTTCCAACATCCATCTCTACTTGGAACTCTAAATTCTCTGCAGCATTCTCCTCCTGTGGTGAGCAATGCAACTTCCCTAACACGAAGTGTCTGCAACTTCTCCAGAGTCTCTGCCCCTGCCGTCAGTTCGGCATCGGCTACTGGTACCCCTTTCCAGACACTCATGGGTAGTGCCTACCTTTACCAACATTCTAGCACGACTATGTTATCTGGAGTTACTGACCACAGCCAGATCTCCACTTCAGCTGCTTCCTATCCAGGTGTTCTTGAGTGGGACATCACAGCAAGCACTGAAAAGAATTCTTCTTCACTCGGAGACTTTACTCTGGCACTCACTGACTGCCACACAGCTGCCTCCTCCATGTTTCTGGCAGCCCAGTATGATAAAACTTCAGACGCCAAGAACATGGTCCCTCTACATCCATCGCTTTCTGCCAGCCTTGCTCAGGGAACACCATCTCAGATTCCAAATCAGGGGCAGAGCCGCCTGCCACTTCCCTGCCAGGAAGGAAGCCAGGTATATTACTATAACCAAGGCACACTGGGGTCTTTACTGTATGGAGAACTTGGCTCCTGCCCGCAATCCTACGGCTCGGCGTCATACACAGGAAGTCGGGCCTCTGGGCAACCAGAAATGGGAATGGGACTGAAGGAGATTCAGCCCACAAATATCCGACCACCAGCTTCCACCTCTGCAGTCTGCCACCCTGTGTCTGCTCAACGCATCACGGAAACAAGTTTTCAAGGTGAGTATAACAAACGCCAGAGAAAGTTGAAGAATGAGGTCGGCATTCAAAAATGGGGTCAAATCGACAGCTGGGAAGGGGTGTAGAGGCAGGTAGAATTTAGATCCTGAGCCTTTAATAACCACTACCTTCGCTCAGTGCCCTCTGTTTTTAGACTCTATATGGGAACACCTAGGGCTTCCCTGGTGGCGCCGTGGTTAAGAATCCGCCTGCCAATGCAATGCGGGGGACACGGGTTCGAGCCCTGGTCTGCGAAGATCCCACATGCCGTGCAGCAACTAAGCGCATGTGCCACAACGACGGAGCCTGCATTCTAGAGCCCGTGAGCCTCAACTACCGAAGCCCACGTGCCTACAGCCCATGCTCCGCAACAAGAGAAGCCACCGCGATGAGAAGCCCGCACACCGCAACCAAGAGTAGCCCCCGCTAGCCGCCAACTAGAGAAAGCCCGTGCACAGCAATGAGAGACCCAGTGCAGCCAAAAAAATAAATACGTAGACTAAATAAGTTCAAACAGTAAATAAATACATAAACATAAATTACAAAAAAAAGAACACCTAATGCAGGTGGGAAGGTGGGAGGGCCACTGTAGAGGTCATCTATGCTACATGTACAAGAACCCCGAGAGCACACCAATCGGTACCACACTTTTCACTGCTGTAGCCGATCGTTCCCCCTGTACTGCCACACTGTAGCACTCCCTTCCCTCATCTACTGCTATAGTCTCTTTGGAAGGTGTTTCAGAACTCTTGTTATGAGAGTGCCAGTTGAACTGTCCTCACTTCCTTCATTTATACCAGGATTGAAGACCTTGTGGTCCGAGATCCTGTCCAGAGAGCAAGCAGGCTAAGACTCTGTCTTTGTTGACGTATTTCATCAGCAAGGGCTCTACCCCCTCTCCTAGTTCATGGTGTGACGTGTTCTTGGCCTCTCGGGAAAGTGGGGAGAATGGAAAGGACCCTATATGAGAATGCTAGGCTCTGTAAAACATTTCAGGTTTTTAAAAATAAGACTCATTTTGTATTGGACTTATAACAGTCCTATGAAATACAAAGCGAGCCGAGAATCAGCGACAGGAAAGGCTCACCAGTAAGAATTACAACAGTCACCGCTTACCTCGTAGCATAGGGCACTGTCCATGATCCTTAAGAAGAGTTAGTAGAAATGCCTTGCCCATCTTGCCCCTGAACCCCTTGAAAGGTACACGACTGCTGTGTTGGTGTTTAGGGGGAGCATCTCACTTACCAGGGACTGACTTCTCCCTTGATCCCTTTGTAGGGATGGAGACCTCCCCCCTGGTGATGAAAAATTCCCTGGGATTGCAACCTCCAAGCCAGACGTTTTGTGTGACACAAAGTCAAGAACTCCCCAAGTCCTGCAGTAGCAGAAACAGCCACATACTTGAGAGTAACCCACCATCTGAACTTGGGGACATTTCAGTGACAGCTCCAGTCCAGAGTGCCAGGCGTCTCCTGGCCCTGCCTCCAGCTCCAAGCCAGGGACAAATAGAGAGTAAGCACGTGGATGATATCAAAACCAAGCTTTCAAAGCCTCTGGATGCCTACCAGATCCCAACAGAGAACCAAGATCCTCCACTACTCCCTTTAGGAATCCCTGATATTCACCAGCCGCTGGCCTGCACCGATCCCCTCAGCCAAGAGGAGCAGCCTGGTTCTGAAAATGCTGATCTGGGAGAGAACAGCCGGAGTCGTCAGGACCTAGGGACACTTGAAAATGGGACTGAACCTAGCAGTGGTCTTGCAGACGTTACTACACTGGCGGAGGATATTCACCTTCCCCAGCTCTTTAATCCTTTGAAAGAGCTTGATCAATCCCAAGGTCCCAACGTGATCAAAGCTAAAGACACCAGAGCCATTAAGGTGAATCAGGTGCAGGAAAAGCCAAGTGTCATAAAGGTTCCCTCTGATCAACCCAGGAAGAACAAACAGAAAGCCTCTGAGCCTATCAGTGGCGCTCCCAAGGCCAAAATCCAGCCAAAGAATCCAGAGTGCCTGTTAGGGGGAGAAGTGGTTACCTGCCACGCTGCAGTCAGTGACAGGGCTCCTGTGAACACGGCCAAGCACTCTCAAGGCAAACCTCAGAAAGCTGCATCCAGAAAGATCAGCAAAACTAAGAGCCACGGGCAGGAAAAGACCAAAAGGACCAGAGGGAGAAACAAGCCTGAAGAGAACAAGCAGTCAGGGAACAAAGTCAAGGCAGAAGAGAAGCCAGCAATCCCCCACACGAAGCGAAAGGAACACCAAACTGAGCTTCTCCAACAGAGCTTTCAAAAGCCTCGAACCTCCCTTGGCGTGCGCATGCTGGAGTCTGTGAAGGTTCTTCAGGCGCTGGGGAAGAAGAATGAGACGAAAACTGGGCTCTCTTCCTGTCGGCTCTTGGGAAAGTCAAGCAACCCCAAAGACCCCCAGCCACCCCCAGCTATCCAGCCATGGCGGCATACCCCACGTGAGGGGAAGGGTCCTGAGAAAACGCAAGTCCAAGCCCAGAAACCAGACAGCAGTGCTGAAACAGAGTGTCCATCTCCAGCCCAGTATGAGCGGCCTCCTCCTGGGAAGGTCAAGTTGATACCTCTGCCTTTTTCTGCCTGGGACAAGCCTCAAGCTCGACCCGCTCCTCGGAGGCCACAGTCTCTGGCCTCACATCGGCCTGCTGGGGCTTACCGTGCCCAGCCTGGTTCTACTGACTCAGCTCAACCTGCTGCAGTCAATTCATCCCAGCCAGCTCCTGCCTCTTTGCCAGGCCCCGCCAAACCAGCTCAGCCAACTGTGACCAACCCAACCCAACCGGCTTGGACCAACCACACCCAGCCTCGTGTCCCTCAGTCTGCTGCTCCTAGGCCTGCACCCTCCAAAACTTCATCTGGCGCTCCTCTCCAGCGGGAGCCTGTTCCCCCTGCTGTGAATAAGCGCCAGGCCCCACCCAAGCTCCAAACCCAATTTCTACTCCAAGACTTCAGCAAGCAACGAGTTCCATGGAGGGAACCCAACGTGCCTGAGCCAGTCATGTCAAAGCCCATCGAACAAGAGCAGAGGCCAGAGCGAGAGGCCATGAAGAGGCGGGCTCAACAACAACGGGAGAATGCTGCCAGATACACCTCTTCGGGCAAGCTGCAATTTTTCACCGAGAGGGAAAACGAAATGGAAATTGCCGACTACTACGGATACGTCAAGTGAGAGCTGCTAGGATTCTTGGTGCCACCTTGGCTACCAGCTGTTCTTCCATACACAGGTAAGACAGGTATAGAACTGAATAAGTAAATGGAATACAATTAATAGACGAGTAACAAACCTTTCGAATTTTCAGATGCTGCTAACTGGGGCGTGAGAAAGGAAGGACTGAAAGTTGGATGGGAGAATGAAGGAAAGGGGTAAAAACTGAGCAAAGAGGAAGGAACTTGGCCCAGGGCTAGGAAGGCCAAAAGAGACGTATGGATTTAGGAAAGGAAGCAGGAGTGAGGATGAAATGGCAGAAGTAAAAAGCAGGGTCAGAGGTCTGGGTTGAAAGAACACAATTGGAGTAGAGTTGAAGGTGACAGAAGAGGAGTCTAGGTTTACTAGGAGAAATAGAAAAAGTCTCTCGGGGACGCTGGCCTTAAGTCTCACAACCACCAGATAGGTATTTCAGAAAACAAGAGGTTCAGGACACATCTCTGAAAGGTCTGAGTTGCCTTATTCAGGTGTGACTGTAGTGGGGGAATAGGGAAATCTACCAGAGAAGTGGCTAGGGCTCAGAGTTATCCTAGGGGCAGCTGACGACAGGGGCAGAGCCAAGGGAACTGCTGGATCAGGAGGCCCACGAACAAATCAGGGGCATAGCCGCCTGTCACTTCCCTGCCAGGAAGGAAGCCAGGTATATTACTATAACCAAGGCACACTGGGGTCTTTACTGTATGGAGAACTTGGCTCCTGCCCGCAATCCTACGGCTCGGCGTCACACACAGGAAGTAGGGCCTCTGGGCAACCAGAAATGGGAATGGGACTGAAGGAGATTCAGCCCACAAATATCCGACCACCAGCTTCCACCTCTGCAATCTGCCACCCTGTGTCTGCTCAACGCATCACAGAAACAAGTTTTCAAGGTGAGTATACAGACGGCAGAGAAAAGTTGAACAATGAGGTCAGCATTGAAAAATGGGGTCAAATCGACAGCTGGGAAGGGGTGTAGAGACAGGTAGAATTTAGATCCTGAGCCTTTAATAACCACTACCTTCTCTCAGTGCTCTCTGTTTTTAGACTCTATATGAGAACACCTAGGGCTTCCCTGGTGGCGCCTGCCAATGCAGGGGACACGGGTTCGAGCCCTGGTCTGCGAAGATCCCACATGCCGTGCAGCAACTAAGCGCATGTGCCACAACGACGGAGCCTGCATTCTAGAGCCCGTGAGCCTCAACTACCGAAGCCCACGTGCCTACAGCCCATGCTCCGCAACAAGAGAAGCCACCGCGATGAGATGCCCGCACACCGCAACCAAGAGTAGCCCCCGCTAGCCGCCAACTAGAGAAAGCCCGTGCACAGCAATGAGAGACCCAGTGCAGCCAAAAAAATAAATACGTAGAATAAATAAGTTCAAACAGTAAATAAATACATAAACATAAATTACAAAAAAAAAGAACACCTAATGCAGGTGGGAAGGTGGGAGGGCCACTGTAGAGGTCATCTATGCTACATGTACAAGAACCCCGAGAGCACACCAATCGGTACCACACTTTTCACTGCTGTAGCCGATCGTTCCCCCGGTACTGCCACACTGTAGCACTCCCTTCCCTCATCTACTGCTATAGTCTCTTTGGAAGGTGTTTCAGAACTCTTGTTATGAGAGTGCCAGTTGAACTGTCCTCACTTCCTTCATTTACACCAGGAGTGAAGACCTTGTGGTCCGAGATCCTGTCCAGAGAGCAAGCAGGCTAAGACTCTGTCTTTGTTGATGTATTTCATCAGAAAGGGCTCTACCCCCTCTCCTAGTTCATGGTGTGACGTGTTCTTGGCCTCTCGGGAAAGTGGGGAGAATGGAAAGGACCCTATATGAGAATGCTAGGCTCTGTAAAACATTTCAGGTTTTTAAAAATAAGACTCATTTTGTATTGGGCTTACAACAGTCCTATGAAATACAAAGCGAGCCGAGAATCAGCGACAGGAAAGGCTCACCAGTAAGAATTACAACAGTCACCGCTTACCTCGTAGCATAGGGCACTGTCCATGATCCTTAAGAAGAGTTAGTAGAAATGCCTTGCCCATCTTGCCCCTGAACCCCTTGAAAGGTACACGACTGCTGTGTTGGTGTTTAGGGGGAGCATCTCACTTACCAGGGACTGACTTCTCCCTTGATCCCTTTGTAGGGATGGAGACCTCCCCCCTGGTGATGAAAAATTCCCTGGGATTGCAACCTCCAAGCCAGACGTTTTGTGTGACACAAAGTCAAGAACTCCCCAAGTCCTGCAGTAGCAGAAACAGCCACATACTTGAGAGTAACCCACCATCTGAACTTGGGGACATTTCAGTGACAGCTCCAGTCCAGAGTGCCAGGCGTCTCCTGGCCCTGCCTCCAGCTCCAAGCCAGGGACAAATAGAGAGTAAGCACGTGGATGATATCAAAACCAAGCTTTCAAAGCCTCTGGATGCCTACCAGATCCCAACAGAGAACCAAGATCCTCCACTACTCCCTTTAGGAATCCCTGATATTCACCAGCCGCTGGCCTGCACCGATCCCCTCAGCCAAGAGGAGCAGCCTGGTTCTGAAAATGCTGATCTGGGAGAGAACAGCCGGAGTCGTCAGGACCTAGGGACACTTGAAAATGGGACTGAACCTAGCAGTGGTCTTGCAGACATTACTACACTGGCGGAGGATATTCACCTTCCCCAGCTCTTTAATCCTTTGAAAGAGCTTGATCAATCCCAAGGTCCCAACGTGATCAAAGCTAAAGACACCAGAGCCATTAAGGTGAATCAGGTGCAGGAAAAGCCAAGTGTCATAAAGGTTCCCTCTGATCAACCCAGGAAGAACAAACAGAAAGCCTCTGAGCCTATCAGTGGCGCTCCCAAGGCCAAAATCCAGCCAAAGAATCCAGAGTGCCTGTTAGGGGGAGAAGTGGTTACCTGCCACGCTGCAGTCAGTGACAGGGCTCCTGTGAACACGGCCAAGCACTCTCAAGGCAAACCTCAGAAAGCTGCATCCAGAAAGATCAGCAAAACTAAGAGCCACGGGCAGGAAAAGACCAAAAGGACCAGAGGGAGAAACAAGCCTGAAGAGAACAAGCAGTCAGGGAACAAAGTCAAGGCAGAAGAGAAGCCAGCAATCCCCCACACGAAGCGAAAGGAACACCAAACTGAGCTTCTCCAACAGAGCTTTCAAAAGCCTCGAACCTCCCTTGGCGTGCGCATGCTGGAGTCTGTGAAGGTTCTTCAGGCGCTGGGGAAGAAGAATGAGACGAAAACTGGGCTCTCTTCCTGTCGGCTCTTGGGAAAGTCAAGCAACCCCAAAGACCCCCAGCCACCCCCAGCTATCCAGCCATGGCGGCATACCCCACGTGAGGGGAAGGGTCCTGAGAAAACGCAAGTCCAAGCCCAGAAACCAGACAGCAGTGCTGAAACAGAGTGTCCATCTCCAGCCCAGTATGAGCGGCCTCCTCCTGGGAAGGTCAAGTTGATACCTCTGCCTTTTTCTGCCTGGGACAAGCCTCAAGCTCGACCCGCTCCTCGGAGGCCACAGTCTCTGGCCTCACATCGGCCTGCTGGGGCTTACCGTGCCCAGCCTGGTTCTACTGACTCAGCTCAACCTGCTGCAGTCAATTCATCCCAGCCAGCTCCTGCCTCTTTGCCAGGCCCCGCCAAACCAGCTCAGCCAACTGTGACCAACCCAACCCAACCGGCTTGGACCAACCACACCCAGCCTCGTGTCCCTCAGTCTGCTGCTCCTAGGCCTGCACCCTCCAAAACTTCATCTGGCCCTCCTCTCCAGCGGGAGCCTGTTCCCCCTGCTGTGAATAAGCGCCAGGCCCCACCCAAGCTCCAAACCCAATTTCTACTCCAAGACTTCAGCAAGCAACGAGTTCCATGGAGGGAACCCAACGTGCCTGAGCCAGTCATGTCAAAGCCCATCGAACAAGAGCAGAGGCCAGAGCGAGAGGCCATGAAGAGGCGGGCTCAACAACAACGGGAGAATGCTGCCAGATACACCTCTTCGGGCAAGCTGCAATTTTTCACCGAGAGGGAAAACGAAATGGAAATTGCCGACTACTACGGATACGTCAAGTGAGAGCTGCTAGGATTCTTGGTGCCACCTTGGCTACCAGCTGTTCTTCCATACACAGGTAAGACAGGTATAGAACTGAATAAGTAAATGGAATACAATTAATAGACGAGTAACAAACCTTTCGAATTTTCAGATGCTGCTAACTGGGGCGTGAGAAAGGAAGGACTGAAAGTTGGATGGGAGAATGAAGGAAAGGGGGAAAAACTGAGCAAAGAGGAAGGAACTTGGCCCAGGGCTAGGAAGGCCAAAAGAGACGTATGGATTTAGGAAAGGAAGCAGGAGTGAGGATGAAATGGCAGAAGTAAAAAGCAGGGTCAGAGGTCTGGGTTGAAAGAACACAATTGGAGTAGAGTTGAAGGTGACAGAAGAGGAGTCTAGGTTTACTAGGAGAAATAGAAAAAGTCTCTCGGGGACGCTGGCCTTAAGTCTCACAACCACCAGATAGGTATTTCAGAAAACAAGAGGTTCAGGACACATCTCTGAAAGGTCTGAGTCGCCTTATTCAGGTGTGACTGTAGTGGGGGAATAGGGAAATCTACCAGAGAAGTGGCTAGGGCTCAGAGTTATCCTAGGGGCAGCTGACGACAGGGGCAGAGCCAAGGGAACTGCTGGATCAGGAGGCCCACGAACAAATCAGGGGCATAGCCGCCTGTCACTTCCCTGCCAGGAAGGAAGCCAGGTATATTACTATAACCAAGGCACACTGGGGTCTTTACTGTATGGAGAACTTGGCTCCTGCCCGCAATCCTACGGCTCGGCGTCACACACAGGAAGTAGGGCCTCTGGGCAACCAGAAATGGGAATGGGACTGAAGGAGATTCAGCCCACAAATATCCGACCACCAGCTTCCACCTCTGCAATCTGCCACCCTGTGTCTGCTCAACGCATCACAGAAACAAGTTTTCAAGGTGAGTATACAGACGGCAGAGAAAAGTTGAACAATGAGGTCAGCATTGAAAAATGGGGTCAAATCGACAGCTGGGAAGGGGTGTAGAGACAGGTAGAATTTAGATCCTGAGCCTTTAATAACCACTACCTTCTCTCAGTGCTCTCTGTTTTTAGACTCTATATGAGAACACCTAGGGCTTCCCTGGTGGCGCCTGCCAATGCAGGGGACACGGGTTCGAGCCCTGGTCTGCGAAGATCCCACATGCTGTGCAGCAACTAAGCGCATGTGCCACAACGACGGAGCCTGCATTCTAGAGCCCGTGAGCCTCAACTACCGAAGCCCACGTGCCTACAGCCCATGCTCCGCAACAAGAGAAGCCACCGCGATGAGATGCCCGCACACCGCAACCAAGAGTAGCCCCCGCTAGCCGCCAACTAGAGAAAGCCCGTGCACAGCAATGAGAGACCCAGTGCAGCCAAAAAAATAAATACGTAGAATAAATAAGTTCAAACAGTAAATAAATACATAAACATAAATTACAAAAAAAAAGAACACCTAATGCAGGTGGGAAGGTGGGAGGGCCACTGTAGAGGTCATCTATGCTACATGTACAAGAACCCCGAGAGCACACCAATCGGTACCACACTTTTCACTGCTGTAGCCGATCGTTCCCCCGGTACTGCCACACTGTAGCACTCCCTTCCCTCATCTACTGCTATAGTCTCTTTGGAAGGTGTTTCAGAACTCTTGTTATGAGAGTGCCAGTTGAACTGTCCTCACTTCCTTCATTTACACCAGGAGTGAAGACCTTGTGGTCCGAGATCCTGTCCAGAGAGCAAGCAGGCTAAGACTCTGTCTTTGTTGATGTATTTCATCAGAAAGGGCTCTACCCCCTCTCCTAGTTCATGGTGTGACGTGTTCTTGGCCTCTCGGGAAAGTGGGGAGAATGGAAAGGACCCTATATGAGAATGCTAGGCTCTGTAAAACATTTCAGGTTTTTAAAAATAAGACTCATTTTGTATTGGGCTTACAACAGTCCTATGAAATACAAAGCGAGCCGAGAATCAGCGACAGGAAAGGCTCACCAGTAAGAATTACAACAGTCACCGCTTACCTCGTAGCATAGGGCACTGTCCATGATCCTTAAGAAGAGTTAGTAGAAATGCCTTGCCCATCTTGCCCCTGAACCCCTTGAAAGGTACACGACTGCTGTGTTGGTGTTTAGGGGGAGCATCTCACTTACCAGGGACTGACTTCTCCCTTGATCCCTTTGTAGGGATGGAGACCTCCCCCCTGGTGATGAAAAATTCCCTGGGATTGCAACCTCCAAGCCAGACGTTTTGTGTGACACAAAGTCAAGAACTCCCCAAGTCCTGCAGTAGCAGAAACAGCCACATACTTGAGAGTAACCCACCATCTGAACTTGGGGACATTTCAGTGACAGCTCCAGTCCAGAGTGCCAGGCGTCTCCTGGCCCTGCCTCCAGCTCCAAGCCAGGGACAAATAGAGAGTAAGCACGTGGATGATATCAAAACCAAGCTTTCAAAGCCTCTGGATGCCTACCAGATCCCAACAGAGAACCAAGATCCTCCACTACTCCCTTTAGGAATCCCTGATATTCACCAGCCGCTGGCCTGCACCGATCCCCTCAGCCAAGAGGAGCAGCCTGGTTCTGAAAATGCTGATCTGGGAGAGAACAGCCGGAGTCGTCAGGACCTAGGGACACTTGAAAATGGGACTGAACCTAGCAGTGGTCTTGCAGACATTACTACACTGGCGGAGGATATTCACCTTCCCCAGCTCTTTAATCCTTTGAAAGAGCTTGATCAATCCCAAGGTCCCAACGTGATCAAAGCTAAAGACACCAGAGCCATTAAGGTGAATCAGGTGCAGGAAAAGCCAAGTGTCATAAAGGTTCCCTCTGATCAACCCAGGAAGAACAAACAGAAAGCCTCTGAGCCTATCAGTGGCGCTCCCAAGGCCAAAATCCAGCCAAAGAATCCAGAGTGCCTGTTAGGGGGAGAAGTGGTTACCTGCCACGCTGCAGTCAGTGACAGGGCTCCTGTGAACACGGCCAAGCACTCTCAAGGCAAACCTCAGAAAGCTGCATCCAGAAAGATCAGCAAAACTAAGAGCCACGGGCAGGAAAAGACCAAAAGGACCAGAGGGAGAAACAAGCCTGAAGAGAACAAGCAGTCAGGGAACAAAGTCAAGGCAGAAGAGAAGCCAGCAATCCCCCACACGAAGCGAAAGGAACACCAAACTGAGCTTCTCCAACAGAGCTTTCAAAAGCCTCGAACCTCCCTTGGCGTGCGCATGCTGGAGTCTGTGAAGGTTCTTCAGGCGCTGGGGAAGAAGAATGAGACGAAAACTGGGCTCTCTTCCTGTCGGCTCTTGGGAAAGTCAAGCAACCCCAAAGACCCCCAGCCACCCCCAGCTATCCAGCCATGGCGGCATGCCCCACGTGAGGGGAAGGGTCCTGAGAAAACGCAAGTCCAAGCCCAGAAACCAGACAGCAGTGCTGAAACAGAGTGTCCATCTCCAGCCCAGTATGAGCGGCCTCCTCCTGGGAAGGTCAAGTTGATACCTCTGCCTTTTTCTGCCTGGGACAAGCCTCAAGCTCGACCCGCTCCTCGGAGGCCACAGTCTCTGGCCTCACATCGGCCTGCTGGGGCTTACCGTGCCCAGCCTGGTTCTACTGACTCAGCTCAACCTGCTGCAGTCAATTCATCCCAGCCAGCTCCTGCCTCTTTGCCAGGCCCCGCCAAACCAGCTCAGCCAACTGTGACCAACCCAACCCAACCGGCTTGGACCAACCACACCCAGCCTCGTGTCCCTCAGTCTGCTGCTCCTAGGCCTGCACCCTCCAAAACTTCATCTGGCGCTCCTCTCCAGCGGGAGCCTGTTCCCCCTGCTGTGAATAAGCGCCAGGCCCCACCCAAGCTCCAAACCCAATTTCTACTCCAAGACTTCAGCAAGCAACGAGTTCCATGGAGGGAACCCAACGTGCCTGAGCCAGTCATGTCAAAGCCCATCGAACAAGAGCAGAGGCCAGAGCGAGAGGCCATGAAGAG
This sequence comes from Balaenoptera ricei, assembly GCF_028023285.1. Lineage (NCBI taxonomy): Eukaryota > Metazoa > Chordata > Mammalia > Artiodactyla > Balaenopteridae > Balaenoptera > Balaenoptera ricei. Next base: position 38,701,941 of record NC_082651.1, read on the forward strand.
GCGGGCTCAACAACAACGGGAGAATGCTGCCAGATACACCTCTTCGGGCAAGCTGCAATTTTTCACCGAGAGGGAAAACGAAATGGAAATTGCCGACTACTACGGATACGTCAAGTGAGAGCTGCTAGGATTCTTGGTGCCACCTTGGCTACCAGCTGTTCTTCCATACACAGGTAAGACAGGTATAGAACTGAATAAGTAAATGGAATACAATTAATAGACGAGTAACAAACCTTTCGAATTTTCAGATGCTGCTAACTGGGGCGTGAGAAAGGAAGGACTGAAAGTTGGATGGGAGAATGAAGGAAAGGGGTAAAAACTGAGCAAAGAGGAAGGAACTTGGCCCAGGGCTAGGAAGGCCAAAAGAGACGTATGGATTTAGGAAAGGAAGCAGGAGTGAGGATGAAATGGCAGAAGTAAAAAGCAGGGTCAGAGGTCTGGGTTGAAAGAACACAATTGGAGTAGAGTTGAAGGTGACAGAAGAGGAGTCTAGGTTTACTAGGAGAAATAGAAAAAGTCTCTCGGGGACGCTGGCCTTAAGTCTCACAACCACCAGATAGGTATTTCAGAAAACAAGAGGTTCAGGACACATCTCTGAAAGGTCTGAGTCGCCTTATTCAGGTGTGACTGTAGTGGGGGAATAGGGAAATCTACCAGAGAAGTGGCTAGGGCTCAGAGTTATCCTAGGGGCAGCTGACGACAGGGGCAGAGCCAAGGGAACTGCTGGATCAGGAGGCCCACGAACAAATCAGGGGCATAGCCGCCTGTCACTTCCCTGCCAGGAAGGAAGCCAGGTATATTACTATAACCAAGGCACACTGGGGTCTTTACTGTATGGAGAACTTGGCTCCTGCCCGCAATCCTACGGCTCGGCGTCACACACAGGAAGTAGGGCCTCTGGGCAACCAGAAATGGGAATGGGACTGAAGGAGATTCAGCCCACAAATATCCGACCACCAGCTTCCACCTCTGCAATCTGCCACCCTGTGTCTGCTCAACGCATCACAGAAACAAGTTTTCAAGGTGAGTATACAGACGGCAGAGAAAAGTTGAACAATGAGGTCAGCATTGAAAAATGGGGTCAAATCGACAGCTGGGAAGGGGTGTAGAGACAGGTAGAATTTAGATCCTGAGCCTTTAATAACCACTACCTTCTCTCAGTGCTCTCTGTTTTTAGACTCTATATGAGAACACCTAGGGCTTCCCTGGTGGCGCCTGCCAATGCAGGGGACACGGGTTCGAGCCCTGGTCTGCGAAGATCCCACATGCCGTGCAGCAACTAAGCGCATGTGCCACAACGACGGAGCCTGCATTCTAGAGCCCGTGAGCCTCAACTACCGAAGCCCACGTGCCTACAGCCCATGCTCCGCAACAAGAGAAGCCACCGCGATGAGATGCCCGCACACCGCAACCAAGAGTAGCCCCCGCTAGCCGCCAACTAGAGAAAGCCCGTGCACAGCAATGAGAGACCCAGTGCAGCCAAAAAAATAAATACGTAGAATAAATAAGTTCAAACAGTAAATAAATACATAAACATAAATTACAAAAAAAAAGAACACCTAATGCAGGTGGGAAGGTGGGAGGGCCACTGTAGAGGTCATCTATGCTACATGTACAAGAACCCCGAGAGCACACCAATCGGTACCACACTTTTCACTGCTGTAGCCGATCGTTCCCCCGGTACTGCCACACTGTAGCACTCCCTTCCCTCATCTACTGCTATAGTCTCTTTGGAAGGTGTTTCAGAACTCTTGTTATGAGAGTGCCAGTTGAACTGTCCTCACTTCCTTCATTTACACCAGGAGTGAAGACCTTGTGGTCCGAGATCCTGTCCAGAGAGCAAGCAGGCTAAGACTCTGTCTTTGTTGATGTATTTCATCAGAAAGGGCTCTACCCCCTCTCCTAGTTCATGGTGTGACGTGTTCTTGGCCTCTCGGGAAAGTGGGGAGAATGGAAAGGACCCTATATGAGAATGCTAGGCTCTGTAAAACATTTCAGGTTTTTAAAAATAAGACTCATTTTGTATTGGACTTACAACAGTCCTATGAAATACAAAGAAAGCCGAGAATCAGTGACAGGAAAGGATCACCAGTAAGAACTACAACAGTCACCGCTTACCTCGTAGCACAGGGCACTGTCCGTGATCCTTAAGAAGAGTTAGTAGAAATGCCTTGCCCATCTTGCCCCTGAACCCCTTGAAAGGTACACGACTGCTGTGTTGGTGTTTAGGGGGAGCATCTCACTTACCAGGGACTGACTTCTCCCTTGATTCCTCTGTAGTGATGGAGACTTCCCCGCTGATGAAAAATTCCCTGGGATTGCAACCTCCAAGCCAGACAGCTTTCCTATGGAATGACAGAGAACTTGTCAAGGTGAAACACCAGTCTGCGGGAGAAAGGGAAGAAGAGAATGATGGAAATCGTTTCTGGGAAACTATTTTTACATTATGTGTTGTTTGTTCCCGGTAAATAAACTGAAATCTTCTTAACAGTAAAACAAAATCGAAACCACTAAAGCCAATAATACAGGAGTATAACGTTCGAAAAAAATTTCTTTGGCTGCGCAGCATGTGGGATCTTAGCTCCCCAACCAGGGATTGAACCCACGCCTGCTGCATTGCAAGCGCAGAGTCTTCACCACGGGACCACCGGGGAAGTCCCAGGATTATCACTTTTAAAGGAGAAGGTACAAACCCCTCGGTTCTATGAACTGGAGATTTTTAGTAAGAAGTCAATATATTTGTTGTTAGGCACATTTTATGTTAGGCTGTCTCCCTGCACAGGATGCAGGCGCCTTGAGAATGGAAGTCATATCCCTCTATAGTACGTCCCTCTTCTTTCTGCTTTGCAGTTTGCTGCTCCACTTGTTCAACCCCACCTAGTAATAACCTATACTTCCCTTGTTCCTGTTTTCCCATCTGGAAAACAGACAAAAGGCCACCAAACAATGCAAAGGTCTCAACAAATAAGGGATATCCAAAACCAGAGATGGCCAGAACTTCTGTACCCCTGATGAAATAGTCCTCATACAAAACCTGATAATCAAATTCCTTAATGCTAGGAATCACAGTGAAAAATAGTATCTGAACTGACTTCTGTCAGATGAGTGAGAACTAAGGTTAATTCAGTGTATCTGAAGCATAGAAAGTGAGGGCAAAAGTGGCACAAGATGGGACTAGAGAAGCAGAGAGGATTCTAGACCACGCAGAGTCTTAAAGGCCAACAGTGTGTTTTCTATTCTCAAAACAATGTTTGTGAGCGATGTTTATGAGCACCGTTCCAACTTGCTTTGAAGGTTTCTTGTGTGAAGAGTGGATTGGAAGGAAACAAGATATATGGACACTAGTTAGGACCTAATCGCAACAGACAGGCAAGTTCAGTATTAGGAAGTTGAGGAAGAGCTGGCTGACAGATTCCAAAAAAATTCAGGAGATGAACTGAAGCGGGCTTAATGGGGTAGGAGATGGAGGAAAGGAAGGTCTTAGGGAATTCAAGGGTTTACTGCACACATGAGCAAAGTCTCAAAATTAATCATTTGAACGTACAGAGGCGGATCTCCCAAATGACACCGGTTAGGAAGCAACGGTACGCCCTTTAGAATTCCTAGAGACAACACAAATCAACTGTTTCGATGGAAAATTCGGCGGGACTCTTGACTTCCATGGGAATACAGAGAAAAGAGACACTGATCTGGCTTGCAGGTATATTTAGGAAGTTGTTAGCCGGACATCACCTACTAGTATCATGTAAGTAGGCCGTCCGAAGTAGGAAGCTTAGGGGAAAAACCTGGAGGAAAACTTAAAAGCTGAAGCCACACCTCTACACTACACCACCTTTCACAATTTCTTCTCAGATAAGCATCATCCCCATCAGTGAAGAAACTCGTACCTCATAATAGGAAAAACAGGCCTAAAGATTCAATGTGTGTCTTGGGAGGTCCCATCTATGCGATATCTTCCTGGGACCAGAAAAGGCCCCAGGAAGATCAATCTCTGCACCCCTGAAAGCTTACCACCAAGGAAAATGACTAGGTCCATAGATTTCCTCCCTCAAACCAGCTTACCTCACACATAGATCATTAGCAACTCCGCCCTTACTCACATTATCACAGTCACAAGAGTGGTTAGGGAGAAAAGCACTAACCAGGGGAACTAAAACAGAGGCAATCCAGGCCAAGCTGGGCTGGTGGCAGATATCTGCTCCTTACGCTCGGGTGCATAATGCGACTCACCACAGTGCCTTTTTCACAGACCCTTTTGAACGTTTCTCCACAGAATCCAACAGCTCAAGTTAGCTCATGACGCTTCAAGGTCAACAGTCGTCAAGAGAAAAACATGCAATATGTCTTACAATGTTGGATTCCTTACAAACAGGACAAGGAGATAACCATGTAGACAAAACCAGAGCATTTGAAAACATCTGTATTCTACAAACACACCAGTGAATGCTATAAATAAGGTACTATGACATAAAACAAAATGAAAACTAGATGTGAGACTGTTCTCTTCAGTGTACAGACTTCATGGCAGTTGCTGCACACTATCTAGCTACTTAGATCTTTAACTCTCTGTTCTGTTAATACCAAATGAGGCCCAAGTGTGTCAACCTGTTTCCCACAGAAACCAAAAAGTCTACATGCATCTCTTTTCTCCTGTGCCCTTTCACCTTACCTGCTCCCAATTCTCCACCAACGTCCTCCTCTTTCTCTAATTATTCTCCTCTTCATTTTGCTTGGCCTTGCCCCCAAGCATGCAAGACACAGAGTCCTAGAGGTCCAAGATTCTAGAGTGGCTGTTTGCAAGGCGGAGGAGATTACAGTAACTGCCACACTGTATATACTTCTGTGCAAAGAAAAAGGGACAGTGTTCAGAATGTCTCTCACATATAACAAGAGCTGGAGATGGCAGGATACCTGTGTGGCCCAAGGAACTAGAGCTAGCAAATTATGGGCCAAACAATTGCAACCAAAGGCTGGAAGAGGAAAGGTCTGCAACCAGCTCTGTCTCCTAGCTCTCTGGTATTTGCTGCCAACGGGCAGAGTCTATTTCGTGAGGCATCAAGCACTGAAAAGAAGACTCCTGCTGCTGGAAGTTGACAGGAAGTAACGTCCAATGCAAGATCAAGGCTTGTCCTCGAAGCAATGCCCATAATGGAAGAAAAAAAACAAAGAGAAAGCGGAAGAGAAATGTTAAGTCGCAAGTCCAACCTGGCCCCCAGCCTAGCCCAGCCCAAGGAAGGTAGGAGTCAAGGAGAAGAAACTAAAAGAGAAGAGCCTTGGACCACAACATTCTCCACAAGGTACACTCAACAAACTTCACCCTACTCTTGAACCAAGTTACAAAGAGAGCTTCTTAATCCCTACTTTGGCTCCTTAAAAGCTGCTATCAGTTCACTCATTAGACACATATGATTTCAGAACAACTGTAATAGTTCAAACTAGATGGCTCTTTCCTTCCTAAGGATTATTAATTAAATAAGATCTATATAGCTCTAAGTATATGATACATAAAATAGAATACTCTGTAGAATGTAAGTAACTCTTAGTTCAGTGTATTAATGAACGTCTGTAAGAAATGTTGCAATGATTTCCCTAATGGAAGAGCCTGGGAGAGGTAAATCTGTCTTCTAGGATTTCCTCCCCAGAGCTCAGAAACTCAGGTGTTGTTTTAGCTCTCCTACACTCTCTTCACCCAAGCCCGCCTTCCTGTTGGGGATCGGACCTCCCTATTGGCTCTCTCATACCTTTCAACTGCCTGCTTTGTGACATCACTCTCCTACCAAACCTACTACCACTTGGTAGAGTCTTGGGGTTTCCGTGGAGCTGTTTGGACCAGTAACCAGTGACCTCTGTACTGGACACGTGCGCCGTTCAGCTGCAGCCACTCAGACATCCTCTAGTGTTGTCTCCTCATCCCTTGTACCTGCAGTGGATGCTTCCTCTTCTCTGACCATGTCAGGTAAGAAAAGAAACTTTGGAAAGTTTTGCGTTCGATTTCTTTTGCCCCTAAATTGAGTAGGAGATTCAAAATAGCATGGAATAATGAGGGAAAGTATTGAACTACAAGTCTGGAGACCTAATTTCACTTTTGACTTTGACGTTTACTATCTGTGTGACTTTGGACAAATCACTGGCTGTCTCACAAAGCCTGTTGCTTTCCTTAACTGTTACGTGAGGATACCACATTGGGTTGATCACTCTGATCCCCTTCTTTTCCAGTATTGAGCCTTAAAGGGTACCCATGTAGAAAACGAAATCAGACACTTCTCAAGAGTGTTTCAACAGAAACATAGAAAAGCCAGGGGACATAGAAAACTAGCAATATATACCAAGATGTTTCATCTCTAATGGTCTCCCTCCACTAGGATTTCGACTAGTTGAAAAGAGAGAATAGGGAGAGAGGATGGAGAGTACTGGGCTCTACAGGGAGGCACAGAGTCGAGCGTAAGGAAGTTTAGGATGGTTTTCATTAGCACAGGCCAACAGGCACCAAGAGATGGGAGAAAATGTAAGAATGAAGAGGGAAAGCATAGAGGAGCTCTCAAGAAAAACGGAGTTTGCAATGGAATGCTGATGGGAACCAAAGATTTTCAATTAAAGCAGAAACAGCACAGAGGGAAACCTGCTCAGAGCAGGGCAAAACCAAGTTGATGGTAGCAAACCCTTACATTAACAGACTAAGAAGGAAAGTAAGGCCAGAACAGGGGATCACCAGGAAAGGCAGCTTATCAGAAAAGTCATACTCCATTTTCTTTCTTTTATTGCCTCTCTGAATACAGTTGGCCACTTGACAGTTTTGAATATAAACGTTTTAGAAATACGTTTTAGAAATGATGCCTCCTATAAACAAGCAACCACAGTGGTTATCTAGGGGGCTGCTTTTCAGTGTTTTATTCTTTCTAATTTTTAAACTAGGTAGACATTTCGCCAATTCAACATTTTAAGTGATATCTTCTAAATTGAATCAGAAGGACTATTTTCCTTTGTGTGATATGTAGGTTCTAAGGCAAGGCTGCTTTTCATTTTTACAGTTATTTCCTTCCTAACACAGAGAGCACATTGATCAACAGCCATCGTTCGCTTGTAGATCTTAGCTACCGAAGAAGAAGAAGAAGAAGAAAAAGTCAAGCCCCACATCTCTAATTCCCCCCCACTTAGGGAATTCCCTGGCGGTCCAGTGCTTAGGACTCGGTGCTTTCACGGCCAGGGCCACGCGGCGCGGCCAAAGAAACAAAACAAACAAACATCCACGTTTATCGAAAACCATATTGTGGAGTCCTGTGGATTTTCTTACATTTGAAAATCTTTTTTAATGGGATTCTAGGCATGATGGTTTTTTGAGGTTTTGGGATGCCATCTTCTTGGATGCTGAAGATGATTCTAATCTAAGTTCTAGGATAAATCCAAAAACCTTCCTGATACATTTTAAGCTTCCTTTCTGCTTATTATATAAGCTATATTCATTGAAATATATATTTCTCCTAGGCTTAATACCTCTTACTTGCTGGGTAAAAATATGAAGGAGCACAATAATGAAACTCTTTTACACTTATTATTTTGCCGTCTGCTTCGTACCGGTTTTCATTGAAATACTTGTCTATGTGTGTTGTGGCTACCTATACATGCACATTTATTGCATTCTGTTGCTTGTTATGCATTTTTTACTGACATACCTTCTCTGTCTGTATGCATTGGCTAGGAATTCATTCACCTCTATCACCTCCATCGTGTTTTCTGGTTAATAGTATTCACTAAAATAGAGTGGGCAAAATTCACTTTCATAATGTTGCATGGATGGTACAGAATGCCATTTGTTAGTAAATTCATTAGGCTTCGATACTTGCCACATACCCCAGTTTTCATTAATATCTATGGATTTCTTTTTCGTTAACGTAATATGCTTGTCATGATTTTTCTTTGTCTTTCTAGAACTTATTGTATCTTCCTCCATATAAATCATACGCAATAGATCAGCTTATTCATCTATTAATTATTACTGCTATTATTATTGGTGGTGGTGTTATAACCACTTTATAGATGAGTAATCTGAAGGAATCAGATAACTTTTCCCTTTCCAAAAGCACTTAAGAAATCCACTTTCGGGTAATCATTTTGAGGTAGGATGAGAAACCAGGCTTGAAGAGGGCAAAAATGACTCTTTCAATTCACCAGTTGGACTGAGCTGTACGTCACCTCTAGGTAATAGCGTGGGAACTGCACAAGCAAAGGGAGACACTGAAGACGACAATGGTAATAGCCGTACTGTTTTCTAATGGACAAAAAAAATGCCTATATTATAAGTTCTGTTTCTCCTGCTTTCTGGCAGTATCATGCTCAGAGTGGAGTCCTGGCAAGGAAGTCAGGATACTTAGGTTCTGAAACCTGGTAATGATACTAACATAATGAGAGAACTTGAACAAGTCAACCCGACCTCTCTGAGCCTCAGTTTCCTTACTCACGAAATGAGACTGAGAACATCGAAGTTCTCTAAGGGCCTCCTAGTTCTAAAATGCTTCCAGTCTAGGAAATAGCATAGAAGTCAATACGAGTGCAGGCTGAAGGGAAAGACAGGGCAGGGAGAAGGTTGCTTCCAGCCTAGAGAACAATCTCTGAACCACACCACTTGGCTCTTCTGCCCGTCTGTGCCCAAGATTGGGAGCACAGGCAGTTAATAGAGAAGAGTGGAAAACTGCTCAGTCCTTACAGCCATCATTAACTGTCTGATTTTGGGTTTCTCAGGAAGTAGTGATAGTAGAGGTGTCCTGATAGCAAGAACCTTCAGATGATGCCGTTCCTCAAACGTAGTGAGAATTTCTCAACCTCCCTGAGTTTGTCATGACCCTCTTGTTCTTACAGAAAATTTCCAACATCCATCTCTACTTGGAACTCTAAATTCTCTGCAGCATTCTCCTCCTGTGGTGAGCAATGCAACTTCCCTAACACGAAGTGTCTGCAACTTCTCCAGAGTCTCTGCCCCTGCCGTCAGTTCGGCATCGGCTACTGGTACCCCTTTCCAGACACTCATGGGTAGTGCCTACCTTTACCAACATTCTAGCACGACTATGTTATCTGGAGTTACTGACCACAGCCAGATCTCCACTTCAGCTGCTTCCTATCCAGGTGTTCTTGAGTGGGACATCACAGCAAGCACTGAAAAGAATTCTTCTTCACTCGGAGACTTTACTCTGGCACTCACTGACCGCCACACAGCTGCCTCCTCCATGTTTCTGGCAGCCCAGTATGATAAAACTTCAGACGCCAAGAACATGGTCCCTCTACATCCATCGCTTTCTGCCAGCCTTGCTCAGGGAACACCATCTCAGATTCCAAATCAGGGGCAGAGCCGCCTGCCACTTCCCTGCCAGGAAGGAAGCCAGGTATATTACTATAACCAAGGCACACTGGGGTCTTTACTGTATGGAGAACTTGGCTCCTGCCCGCAATCCTACGGCTCGGCGTCATACACAGGAAGTCGGGCCTCTGGGCAACCAGAAATGGGAATGGGACTGAAGGAGATTCAGCCCACAAATATCCGACCACCAGCTTCCACCTCTGCAGTCTGCCACCCTGTGTCTGCTCAACGCATCACGGAAACAAGTTTTCAAGGTGAGTATAACAAACGCCAGAGAAAGTTGAAGAATGAGGTCGGCATTCAAAAATGGGGTCAAATCGACAGCTGGGAAGGGGTGTAGAGGCAGGTAGAATTTAGATCCTGAGCCTTTAATAACCACTACCTTCGCTCAGTGCCCTCTGTTTTTAGACTCTATATGGGAACACCTAGGGCTTCCCTGGTGGCGCCGTGGTTAAGAATCCGCCTGCCAATGCAATGCGGGGGACACGGGTTCGAGCCCTGGTCTGCGAAGATCCCACATGCCGTGCAGCAACTAAGCGCATGTGCCACAACGACGGAGCCTGCATTCTAGAGCCCGTGAGCCTCAACTACCGAAGCCCACGTGCCTACAGCCCATGCTCCGCAACAAGAGAAGCCACCGCGATGAGAAGCCCGCACACCGCAACCAAGAGTAGCCCCCGCTAGCCGCCAACTAGAGAAAGCCCGTGCACAGCAATGAGAGACCCAGTGCAGCCAAAAAATAAATACGTAGACTAAATAAGTTCAAACAGTAAATAAATACATAAACATAAATTACAAAAAAAAGAACACCTAATGCAGGTGGGAAGGTGGGAGGGCCACTGTAGAGGTCATCTATGCTACATGTACAAGAACCCCGAGAGCACACCAATCGGTACCACACTTTTCACTGCTGTAGCCGATCGTTCCCCCTGTACTGCCACACTGTAGCACTCCCTTCCCTCATCTACTGCTATAGTCTCTTTGGAAGGTGTTTCAGAACTCTTGTTATGAGAGTGCCAGTTGAACTGTCCTCACTTCCTTCATTTATACCAGGATTGAAGACCTTGTGGTCCGAGATCCTGTCCAGAGAGCAAGCAGGCTAAGACTCTGTCTTTGTTGATGTATTTCATCAGCAAGGGCTCTACCCCCTCTCCTAGTTCATGGTGTGACGTGTTCTTGGCCTCTCGGGAAAGTGGGGAGAATGGAAAGGACCCTATATGAGAATGCTAGGCTCTGTAAAACATTTCAGGTTTTTAAAAATAAGACTCATTTTGTATTGGACTTATAACAGTCCTATGAAATACAAAGCGAGCCGAGAATCAGCGACAGGAAAGGCTCACCAGTAAGAATTACAACAGTCACCGCTTACCTCGTAGCATAGGGCACTGTCCATGATCCTTAAGAAGAGTTAGTAGAAATGCCTTGCCCATCTTGCCCCTGAACCCCTTGAAAGGTACACGACTGCTGTGTTGGTGTTTAGGGGGAGCATCTCACTTACCAGGGACTGACTTCTCCCTTGATCCCTTTGTAGGGATGGAGACCTCCCCCCTGGTGATGAAAAATTCCCTGGGATTGCAACCTCCAAGCCAGACGTTTTGTGTGACACAAAGTCAAGAACTCCCCAAGTCCTGCAGTAGCAGAAACAGCCACATACTTGAGAGTAACCCACCATCTGAACTTGGGGACATTTCAGTGACAGCTCCAGTCCAGAGTGCCAGGCGTCTCCTGGCCCTGCCTCCAGCTCCAAGCCAGGGACAAATAGAGAGTAAGCACGTGGATGATATCAAAACCAAGCTTTCAAAGCCTCTGGATGCCTACCAGATCCCAACAGAGAACCAAGATCCTCCACTACTCCCTTTAGGAATCCCTGATATTCACCAGCCGCTGGCCTGCACCGATCCCCTCAGCCAAGAGGAGCAGCCTGGTTCTGAAAATGCTGATCTGGGAGAGAACAGCCGGAGTCGTCAGGACCTAGGGACACTTGAAAATGGGATTGAACCTAGCAGTGGTCTTGCAGACGTTACTACACTGGCGGAGGATATTCACCTTCCCCAGCTCTTTAATCCTTTGAAAGAGCTTGATCAATCCCAAGGTCCCAACGTGATCAAAGCTAAAGACACCAGAGCCATTAAGGTGAATCAGGTGCAGGAAAAGCCAAGTGTCATAAAGGTTCCCTCTGATCAACCCAGGAAGAACAAACAGAAAGCCTCTGAGCCTATCAGTGGCGCTCCCAAGGCCAAAATCCAGCCAAAGAATCCAGAGTGCCTGTTAGGGGGAGAAGTGGTTACCTGCCACGCTGCAGTCAGTGACAGGGCTCCTGTGAACACGGCCAAGCACTCTCAAGGCAAACCTCAGAAAGCTGCATCCAGAAAGATCAGCAAAACTAAGAGCCACGGGCAGGAAAAGACCAAAAGGACCAGAGGGAGAAACAAGGCTGAAGAGAACAAGCAGTCAGGGAACAAAGTCAAGGCAGAAGAGAAGCCAGCAATCCCCCACACGAAGCGAAAGGAACACCAAACTGAGCTTCTCCAACAGAGCTTTCAAAAGCCTCGAACCTCCCTTGGCGTGCGCATGCTGGAGTCTGTGAAGGTTCTTCATGCGCTGGGGAAGAAGAATGAGACGAAAACTGGGCTCTCTTCCTGTCGGCTCTTGGGAAAGTCAAGCAACCCCAAAGACCCCCAGCCACCCCCAGCTATCCAGCCATGGCGGCATACCCCACGTGAGGGGAAGGGTCCTGAGAAAACGCAAGTCCAAGCCCAGAAACCAGACAGCAGTGCTGAAACAGAGTGTCCATCTCCAGCCCAGTATGAGCGGCCTCCTCCTGGGAAGGTCAAGTTGATACCTCTGCCTTTTTCTGCCTGGGACAAGCCTCAAGCTCGACCCGCTCCTCGGAGGCCACAGTCTCTGGCCTCACATCGGCCTGCTGGGGCTTACCGTGCCCAGCCTGGTTCTACTGACTCAGCTCAACCTGCTGCAGTCAATTCATCCCAGCCAGCTCCTGCCTCTTTGCCAGGCCCCGCCAAACCAGCTCAGCCAACTGTGACCAACCCAACCCAACCGGCTTGGACCAACCACACCCAGCCTCGTGTCCCTCAGTCTGCTGCTCCTAGGCCTGCACCCTCCAAAACTTCATCTGGCGCTCCTCTCCAGCGGGAGCCTGTTCCCCCTGCTGTGAATAAGCGCCAGGCCCCACCCAAGCTCCAAACCCAATTTCTACTCCAAGACTTCAGCAAGCAACGAGTTCCATGGAGGGAACCCAACGTGCCTGAGCCAGTCATGTCAAAGCCCATCGAACAAGAGCAGAGGCCAGAGCGAGAGGCCATGAAGAGGCGGGCTCAACAACAACGGGAGAATGCTGCCAGATACACCTCTTCGGGCAAGCTGCAATTTTTCACCGAGAGGGAAAACGAAATGGAAATTGCCGACTACTACGGATACGTCAAGTGAGAGCTGCTAGGATTCTTGGTGCCACCTTGGCTACCAGCTGTTCTTCCATACACAGGTAAGACAGGTATAGAACTGAATAAGTAAATGGAATACAATTAAATAGACGAGTAACAAACCTTTCGAATTTTCAGATGCTGCTAACTGGGGCGTGAGAAAGGAAGGACTGAAAGTTGGATGGGAGAATGAAGGAAAGGGGTAAAAACTGAGCAAAGAGGAAGGAACTTGGCCCAGGGCTAGGAAGGCCAAAAGAGACGTATGGATTTAGGAAAGGAAGCAGGAGTGAGGATGAAATGGCAGAAGTAAAAAGCAGGGTCAGAGGTCTGGGTTGAAAGAACACAATTGGAGTAGAGTTGAAGGTGACAGAAGAGGAGTCTAGGTTTACTAGGAGAAATAGAAAAAGTCTCTCGGGGACGCTGGCCTTAAGTCTCACAACCACCAGATAGGTATTTCAGAAAACAAGAGGTTCAGGACACATCTCTGAAAGGTCTGAGTTGCCTTATTCAGGTGTGACTGTAGTGGGGGAATAGGGAAATCTACCAGAGAAGTGGCTAGGGCTCAGAGTTATCCTAGGGGCAGCTGACGACAGGGGCAGAGCCAAGGGAACTGCTGGAACAGGAGGCCCACGAACAAATCAGGGGCAGAGCCGCCTGTCACTTCCCTGCCAGGAAGGAAGCCAGGTATATTACTATAACCAAGGCACACTGGGGTCTTTACTGTATGGAGAACTTGGCTCCTGCCCGCAATCCTACGGCTCGGCGTCACACACAGGAAGTCGGGCCTCTGGGCAACCAGAAATGGGAACGGGACTGAAGGAGATTCAGCCCACAAATATCCGACCACCAGCTTCCACCTCTGCAGTCTGCCACCCTGTGTCTGCTCAACGCATCACAGAAACAAGTTTTCAAGGTGAGTATACAGACGGCAGAGAAAAGTTGAACAATGAGGTCAGCATTGAAAAATGGGGTCAAATCGACAGCTGGGAAGGGGTGTAGAGACAGGTAGAATTTAGATCCTGAGCCTTTAATAACCACTACCTTCTCTCAGTGCTCTCTGTTTTTAGACTCTATATGAGAACACCTAGGGCTTCCCTGGTGGCGCCTGCCAATGCAGGGGACACGGGTTCGAGCCCTGGTCTGCGAAGATCCCACATGCCGTGCAGCAACTAAGCGCATGTGCCACAACGACGGAGCCTGCATTCTAGAGCCCGTGAGCCTCAACTACCGAAGCCCACGTGCCTACAGCCCATGCTCCGCAACAAGAGAAGCCACCGCGATGAGATGCCCGCACACCGCAACCAAGAGTAGCCCCCGCTAGCCGCCAACTAGAGAAAGCCCGTGCACAGCAATGAGAGACCCAGTGCGGCCAAAAAAATAAATACGTAGAATAAATAAGTTCAAACAGTAAATAAATACATAAACATAAATTACAAAAAAAAAGAACACCTAATGCAGGTGGGAAGGTGGGAGGGCCACTGTAGAGGTCATCTATGCTACATGTACAAGAACCCCGAGAGCACACCAATCGGTACCACACTTTTCACTGCTGTAGCCGATCGTTCCCCCCTGTACTGCCACACTGTAGCACTCCCTTCCCTCATCTACTGCTATAGTCTCTTTGGAAGGTTATTTCAGAACTCTTGTTATGAGAGTGCCAGTTGAACTGTCCTCACTTCCTTCATTTATACCAGGATTGAAGACCTTGTGGTCCGAGATCCTGTCCAGAGAGCAAGCAGGCTAAGGCTCTGTCTTTGTTGATGTATTTCATCAGAAAGGGCTCTACCCCCTCTCCTAGTTCATGGTGTGAAGTGTTCTTGGCCTCTCGGGAAAGTGGGGAGAATGGAAAGGACCCTATATGAGAATGCTAGGCTCTGTAAAACATTTCAGGTTTTTAAAAATAAGACTCATTTTGTATTGGACTTACAACAGTCCTATGAAATACAAAGAAAGCCGAGAATCAGTGACAGGAAAGGATCACCAGTAAGAACTACAACAGTCACCGCTTACCTCGTAGCATAGGGCACTGTCCGTGATCCTTAAGAAGAGTTAGTAGAAATGCCTTTGCCCATCTTGCCCCTGAACCCCTTGAAAGGTACACGACTGCTGTGTTGGTGTTTAGGGGGAGCATCTCACTTACCAGGGACTGACTTCTCCCTTGATTCCTCTGTAGTGATGGAGACTTCCCCGCTGATGAAAAATTCCCTGGGATTGCAACCTCCAAGCCAGACAGCTTTCCTATGGAATGACAGAGAACTTGTCAAGGTGAAACACCAGTCTGCGGGAGAAAGGGAAGAAGAGAATGATGGAAATCGTTTCTGGGAAACTATTTTTACATTATGTGTTGTTTGTTCCCGGTAAATAAACTGAAATCTTCTTAACAGTAAAACAAAATCGAAACCACTAAAGCCAATAATACAGGAGTATAACGTTCGAAAAAAATTTCTTTGGCTGCGCAGCATGTGGGATCTTAGCTCCCCAACCAGGGACTGAACCCACGCCTGCTGCATTGGAAGCGCAGAGTCTTCACCACGGGACCACCGGGGAAGTCCCAGGACTACCACTTTTAAAGGAGAAGGTACAAACCCCTCGGTTCTATGAACTGGAGATTTTTAGTAAGAAGTCAATATATTTGTTGTTAGGCACATTTTATGTTAGGCTGTCTCCCTGCACAGGATGCAGGCGCCTTGAGAATGGAAGTCATATCCCTCTATAGTGCGTCCCTCTTCTTTCTGCTTTGCAGTTTGCTGCTCCACTTGTTCAACCCCACCTAGTAATAACCTATACTTCCCTTGTTCCTGTTTTCCCATCTGGAAAACAGACAAAAGGCAACCAAACAACGCAAAGGTCTCAACAAATAAGGGATATCCAAAACCAGAGATGGCCAGAACTTCTGTACCCCTGATGAAATAGTCCTCATACAAAACCTGATAATCAAATTCCTTAATGCTAGGAATCACAGTGAAAAATAGTATCTGAACTGACTTCTGTCAGATGAGTGAGAACTAAGGTTAATTCAGTGTATCTGAAGCATAGAAAGTGAGGGCAAAAGTGGCACAAGATGGGGCTAGAGAAGCAGAGAGGATTCTAGACCACGCAGAGTCTTAAAGGCCAACAGTGTGTTTTCTATTCTCAAAACAATGTTTGTGAGCGATGTTTATGAGCAACGTTCCAACTTGCTTTGAAGGTTTCTTGTGTGAAGAGTGGATGGGAAGGAAACAAGATATATATGGACACTAGTTAGGACCTAATCGCAACAGACAGGCAAGTTCAGTATTAGGAAGTTGAGGAAGAGCTGGCTGACAGATTCCAAAGAAATTCAGGAGATGAACTGAAGCGGGCTTAATGGGGTAGGAGATGGAGGAAAGGAAGGTCTTAGGGAATTCAAGGGTTTACTGCACACATGAGCAAAGTCTCAAAATTAATCATTTGAACGTACAGAGGCGGATCTCCCAAATGACACCGGTTAGGAAGCAACGGTACGCCCTTTAGAATTCCTAGAGACAACACAAATCAACTGTTTCGATGGAAAATTCGGCGGGACTCTTGACTTCCATGGGAATACAGAGAAAAGAGACACTGATCTGGCTTGCAGGTATATTTAGGAAGTTGTTAGCCGGACATCACCTACTAGTATCATGTAAGTAGGCCGTCCGAAGTAGGAAGCTTAGGGGAAAAACCTGGAGGAAAACTTAAAAGCTGAAGCCACACCTCCACACTACACCACCTTTCACAATTTCTTCTCAGATAAGCATCATCCCCATCAGTGAAGAAACTCGTACCTCATAATAGGAAAAACAGGCCTAAAGATTCAATGTGTGTCTTGGGAGGTCCCATCTATGCGATATCTTCCTGGGACCAGAAAAGGCCCCAGGAAGATCAATCTCTGCACCCCTGAAAGCTTACCACCAAGGAAAATGACTAGGTCCATAGATTTCCTCCCTCAAACCAGCTTACCTCACACATAGATCATTAGCAACTCAGCCCGTACTCACATTATCACAGTCACAAGAGTGGTTAGGGAGAAAAGCACTAACCAGGGGAACTAAAACAGAGGCAATCCAGGCCAAGCTGGGCTGGTGGCAGATATCTGCTCCTTACGCTCGGGTGCATAATGCGACTCACCACAGTGCCTTTTTCACAGACCCTTTTGAACGTTTCTCCACAGAATCCAACAGCTCAAGTTAGCTCATGACGCTTCAAGGTCAACAGTCGTCAAGAGAAAAACATGCAATATGTCTTACAATGTTGGATTCCTTACAAACAGGACAAGGAGATAACCATGTAGACAAAACCAGAGCATTTGAAAACATCTGTATTCTACAAACACACCAGTGAATGCTATAAATAAGGTACTATGACATAAAACAAAATGAAAACTAGATGTGAGACTGTTCTCTTCAGTGTACAGACTTCATGGCAGTTGCTGCACACTATCTAGCTACTTAGATCTTTAACTCTCTGTTCTGTTAATACCAAATGAGGCCCAAGTGTGTCAACCTGTTTCCCACAGAAACCAAAAAGTCTACATGCATCTCTTTTCTCCTGTGCCCTTTTCACCTTACCTGCTCCCAATTCTCCACCAACGTCCTCCTCTTTCTCTAATTATTCTCCTCTTCATTTTGCTTGGCCTTGCCCCCAAGCATGCAAGACAGAGAGTCCTAGAGGTCCAAGATTCTAGAGTGGCTGTTTGCAAGGCGGAGGAGATTACAGTAACTGCCACACTGTATATACTTCTGTGCAAAGAAAAAGGGACAGTGTTCAGAATGTCTCTCACATATAACAAGAGCTGGAGATGGCAGGATACCTGTGTGGCCCAAGGAACTAGAGCTAGCAAATTACGGGCCAAACAATTGCAACCAAAGGCTGGAAGAGGAAAGGTCTGCAACCAGCTCTGTCTCCTAGCTCTCTGGTATTTGCTGCCAACGGGCAGAGTCTATTTCGTGAGGCATCAAGCACTGAAAAGAAGACTCCTGCTGCTGGAAGTTGACAGGAAGTAACGTCCAATGCAAGATCAAGGCTTGTCCTCGAAGCAATGCCCATAATGGAAGAAAAAAAAACAAGAGAAAGCGGAAGAGAAATGTTAAGTCGCAAGTCCAACCTGGCCCCCAGCCTAGCCCAGCCCAAGGAAGGTAGGAGTCAAGGAGAAGAAACTAAAAGAGAAGAGCCTTGGACCACAACATTCTCCACAAGGTACACTCAAGAAACTTCACCCTACTCTTGAACCAAGTTACAAAGAGAGCTTCTTAATCCCTACTTTGGCTCCTTAAAAGCTGCTATCAGTTCACTCATTAGACACATATGATTTCAGAACAACTGTAATAGTTCAAACTAGATGGCTCTTTCCTTCCTAAGGATTATTAATTAAATAAGATCTATATAGCTCTAAGTATATGATACATAAAATAGAATACTCTGTAGAATGTAAGTAACTCTTAGTTCAGTGTATTAATGAACGTCTGTAAGAAATGTTGCAATGATTTCCCTAATGGAAGAGCCTGGGGGAGGTAAATCTGTCTTCTAGGATTTCCTCCCCAGAGCTCAGAAACTCAGGTGTTGTTTTAGCTCTCCTACACTCTCTTCACCCAAGCCCGCCTTCCTGTTGGGGATCGGACCTCCCTATTGGCTCTCTCATACCTTTCAACTGCCTGCTTTGTGACATCACTCTCCTACCAAACCTACTACCACTTGGTAGAGCCTTGGGGTTTCCGTGGAGCTGTTTGGACCAGTAACCAGTGACCTCTGTACTGGACACGTGCGCCGTTCAGCTGCAGCCACTCAGACATCCTCTAGTGTTGTCTCCTCATCCCTTGTACCTGCAGTGGATGCTTCCTCTTCTCTGACCATGTCAGGTAAGAAAAGAAACTTTGGAAAGTTTTGCGTTCGATTTCTTTTGCCCCTAAATTGAGTAGGAGATTCAAAATAGCATGGAATAATGAGGGAAAGTATTGAACTACAAGTCTGGAGACCTAATTTCACTTTTGACTTTGACGTTTACTATCTGTGTGACTTTGGACAAATCACTGGCTGTCTCACAAAGCCTGTTGCTTTCCTTAACTGTTACGTTAGGATACCACATTGGGTTGATCACTCTGATCCCCTTCTTTTCCAGTACTGAGCCTTAAAGGGTACCCATGTAGAAAATGAAATCAGACACTTCTCAAGAGTGTTTCAACAGAAACATAGAAAAGCCAGGGGACATAGAAAACTAGCAATATATACCAAGATGTTTCATCTCTAATGGTCTCCCTCCACTAGGATTTCGACTAGTTGAAAAGAGAGAATAGGGAGAGAGGATGGAGAGTACTGGGCTCTACAGGGAGGCACAGAGTCGAGCGTAAGGAAGTTTAGGATGGTTTTCATTAGCACAGGCCAACAGGCACCAAGAGATGGGAGAAAATGTAAGAATGAAGAGGGAAAGCATAGAGGAGCTCTCAAGAAAAACGGAGTTTGCAATGGAATGCTGATGGGAACCAAAGATTTTCAATTAAAGCAGAAACAGCACAGAGGGAAACCTGCTCAGAGCAGGGCAAAACCAAGTTGATGGTAGCAAACCCTTACATTAACAGACGAAGAAGGAAAGTAAGGCCAGAACAGGGGATCACCAGGAAAGGCAGCTTATCAGAAAAGTCATACTCCGTTTTCTTTCTTTTATTGCCTCTCTGAATACAGTTGGCCACTTGACAGTTTTGAATATAAACATTTTAGAAACACGTTTTAGAAATGATGCCTCCTATAAACAAGCAACCACAGTGGTTATCTAGGGGGCTGCTTTTCAGTGTTTTATTCTTTCTAATTTTTAAACTAGGTAGACATTTCGCCAATTCAACATTTTAAGTGATATCTTCTAAATTGAATCAGAAGGACTATTTTCCTTTGTGTGATATGTAGGTTCTAAGGCAAGGCTGCTTTTCATTTTTACAGTTATTTCCTTCCTAACACAGAGAGCACATTGATCAACAGCCATCGTTCGCTTGTAGATCTTAGCTACCGAAGAAGAAGAAGAAGAAGAAAAAGTCAAGCCCCACATCTCTAATTCCCCCCCACTTAGGGAATTCCCTGGCGGTCCAGTGCTTAGGACTCGGTGCTTTCACGGCCAGGGCCACGCGGCGCGGCCAAAGAAACAAAACAAACAAACATCCACGTTTATCGAAAACCATATTGTGGAGTCCTGTGGATTTTCTTACATTTGAAAATCTTTTTTAATGGGATTCTAGGCATGATGGTTTTTTGAGGTTTTGGGATGCCATCTTCTTGGATGCTGAAGATGATTCTAATCTAAGTTCTAGGATAAATCCAAAAACCTTCCTGATACATTTTAAGCTTCCTTTCTGCTTATTATATAAGCTATATTCATTGAAATATATATTTCTCCTAGGCTTAATACCTCTTACTTGCTGGGTAAAAATATGAAGGAGCACAATAATGAAACTCTTTTACACTTATTATTTTGCCGTCTGCTTCGTACCGGTTTTCATTGAAATACTTGTCTATGTGTGTTGTGGCTACCTATACATGCACATTTATTGCATTCTGTTGCTTGTTATGCATTTTTTACTGACATACCTTCTCTGTCTGTATGCATTGGCTAGGAATTCATTCACCTCTATCACCTCCATCGTGTTTTCTGGTTAATAGTATTCACTAAAATAGAGTGGGCAAAATTCACTTTCATAATGTTGCATGGATGGTACAGAATGCCATTTGTTAGTAAATTCATTAGGCTTCGATACTTGCCACATACCCCAGTTTTCATTAATATCTATGGATTTCTTTTTCGTTAACGTAATATGCTTGTCATGATTTTTCTTTGTCTTTCTAGAACTTATTGTATCTTCCTCCATATAAATCATACGCAATAGATCAGCTTATTCATCTATTAATTATTACTGCTATTATTATTGGTGGTGGTGTTATAACCACTTTATAGATGAGTAATCTGAAGGAATCAGATAACTTTTCCCTTTCCAAAAGCACTTAAGAAATCCACTTTCGGGTAATCATTTTGAGGTAGGATGAGAAACCAGGCTTGAAGAGGGCAAAAATGACTCTTTCAATTCACCAGTTGGACTGAGCTGTACGTCACCTCTAGGTAATAGCGTGGGAACTGCACAAGCAAAGGGAGACACTGAAGACGACAATGGTAATAGCCGTACTGTTTTCTAATGGACAAAAAAAATGCCTATATTATAAGTTCTGTTTCTCCTGCTTTCTGGCAGTATCATGCTCAGAGTGGAGTCCTGGCAAGGAAGTCAGGATACTTAGGTTCTGAAACCTGGTAATGATACTAACATAATGAGAGAACTTGAACAAGTCAACCCGACCTCTCTGAGCCTCAGTTTCCTTACTCACGAAATGAGACTGAGAACATCGAAGTTCTCTAAGGGCCTCCTAGTTCTAAAATGCTTCCAGTCTAGGAAATAGCATAGAAGTCAATACGAGTGCAGGCTGAAGGGAAAGACAGGGCAGGGAGAAGGTTGCTTCCAGCCTAGAGAACAATCTCTGAACCACACCACTTGGCTCTTCTGCCCGTCTGTGCCCAAGATTGGGAGCACAGGCAGTTAATAGAGAAGAGTGGAAAACTGCTCAGTCCTTACAGCCATCATTAACTGTCTGATTTTGGGTTTCTCAGGAAGTAGTGATAGTAGAGGTGTCCTGATAGCAAGAACCTTCAGATGATGCCGTTCCTCAAACGTAGTGAGAATTTCTCAACCTCCCTGAGTTTGTCATGACCCTCTTGTTCTTACAGAAAATTTCCAACATCCATCTCTACTTGGAACTCTAAATTCTCTGCAGCATTCTCCTCCTGTGGTGAGCAATGCAACTTCCCTAACACGAAGTGTCTGCAACTTCTCCAGAGTCTCTGCCCCTGCCGTCAGTTCGGCATCGGCTACTGGTACCCCTTTCCAGACACTCATGGGTAGTGCCTACCTTTACCAACATTCTAGCACGACTATGTTATCTGGAGTTACTGACCACAGCCAGATCTCCACTTCAGCTGCTTCCTATCCAGGTGTTCTTGAGTGGGACATCACAGCAAGCACTGAAAAGAATTCTTCTTCACTCGGAGACTTTACTCTGGCACTCACTGACCGCCACACAGCTGCCTCCTCCATGTTTCTGGCAGCCCAGTATGATAAAACTTCAGACGCCAAGAACATGGTCCCTCTACATCCATCGCTTTCTGCCAGCCTTGCTCAGGGAACACCATCTCAGATTCCAAATCAGGGGCAGAGCCGCCTGCCACTTCCCTGCCAGGAAGGAAGCCAGGTATATTACTATAACCAAGGCACACTGGGGTCTTTACTGTATGGAGAACTTGGCTCCTGCCCGCAATCCTACGGCTCGGCGTCATACACAGGAAGTCGGGCCTCTGGGCAACCAGAAATGGGAATGGGACTGAAGGAGATTCAGCCCACAAATATCCGACCACCAGCTTCCACCTCTGCAGTCTGCCACCCTGTGTCTGCTCAACGCATCACGGAAACAAGTTTTCAAGGTGAGTATAACAAACGCCAGAGAAAGTTGAAGAATGAGGTCGGCATTCAAAAATGGGGTCAAATCGACAGCTGGGAAGGGGTGTAGAGGCAGGTAGAATTTAGATCCTGAGCCTTTAATAACCACTACCTTCGCTCAGTGCCCTCTGTTTTTAGACTCTATATGGGAACACCTAGGGCTTCCCTGGTGGCGCCGTGGTTAAGAATCCGCCTGCCAATGCAATGCGGGGGACACGGGTTCGAGCCCTGGTCTGCGAAGATCCCACATGCCGTGCAGCAACTAAGCGCATGTGCCACAACGACGGAGCCTGCATTCTAGAGCCCGTGAGCCTCAACTACCGAAGCCCACGTGCCTACAGCCCATGCTCCGCAACAAGAGAAGCCACCGCGATGAGAAGCCCGCACACCGCAACCAAGAGTAGCCCCCGCTAGCCGCCAACTAGAGAAAGCCCGTGCACAGCAATGAGAGACCCAGTGCAGCCAAAAAATAAATACGTAGACTAAATAAGTTCAAACAGTAAATAAATACATAAACATAAATTACAAAAAAAAGAACACCTAATGCAGGTGGGAAGGTGGGAGGGCCACTGTAGAGGTCATCTATGCTACATGTACAAGAACCCCGAGAGCACACCAATCGGTACCACACTTTTCACTGCTGTAGCCGATCGTTCCCCCTGTACTGCCACACTGTAGCACTCCCTTCCCTCATCTACTGCTATAGTCTCTTTGGAAGGTGTTTCAGAACTCTTGTTATGAGAGTGCCAGTTGAACTGTCCTCACTTCCTTCATTTATACCAGGATTGAAGACCTTGTGGTCCGAGATCCTGTCCAGAGAGCAAGCAGGCTAAGACTCTGTCTTTGTTGATGTATTTCATCAGCAAGGGCTCTACCCCCTCTCCTAGTTCATGGTGTGACGTGTTCTTGGCCTCTCGGGAAAGTGGGGAGAATGGAAAGGACCCTATATGAGAATGCTAGGCTCTGTAAAACATTTCAGGTTTTTAAAAATAAGACTCATTTTGTATTGGACTTATAACAGTCCTATGAAATACAAAGCGAGCCGAGAATCAGCGACAGGAAAGGCTCACCAGTAAGAATTACAACAGTCACCGCTTACCTCGTAGCATAGGGCACTGTCCATGATCCTTAAGAAGAGTTAGTAGAAATGCCTTGCCCATCTTGCCCCTGAACCCCTTGAAAGGTACACGACTGCTGTGTTGGTGTTTAGGGGGAGCATCTCACTTACCAGGGACTGACTTCTCCCTTGATCCCTTTGTAGGGATGGAGACCTCCCCCCTGGTGATGAAAAATTCCCTGGGATTGCAACCTCCAAGCCAGACGTTTTGTGTGACACAAAGTCAAGAACTCCCCAAGTCCTGCAGTAGCAGAAACAGCCACATACTTGAGAGTAACCCACCATCTGAACTTGGGGACATTTCAGTGACAGCTCCAGTCCAGAGTGCCAGGCGTCTCCTGGCCCTGCCTCCAGCTCCAAGCCAGGGACAAATAGAGAGTAAGCACGTGGATGATATCAAAACCAAGCTTTCAAAGCCTCTGGATGCCTACCAGATCCCAACAGAGAACCAAGATCCTCCACTACTCCCTTTAGGAATCCCTGATATTCACCAGCCGCTGGCCTGCACCGATCCCCTCAGCCAAGAGGAGCAGCCTGGTTCTGAAAATGCTGATCTGGGAGAGAACAGCCGGAGTCGTCAGGACCTAGGGACACTTGAAAATGGGATTGAACCTAGCAGTGGTCTTGCAGACGTTACTACACTGGCGGAGGATATTCACCTTCCCCAGCTCTTTAATCCTTTGAAAGAGCTTGATCAATCCCAAGGTCCCAACGTGATCAAAGCTAAAGACACCAGAGCCATTAAGGTGAATCAGGTGCAGGAAAAGCCAAGTGTCATAAAGGTTCCCTCTGATCAACCCAGGAAGAACAAACAGAAAGCCTCTGAGCCTATCAGTGGCGCTCCCAAGGCCAAAATCCAGCCAAAGAATCCAGAGTGCCTGTTAGGGGGAGAAGTGGTTACCTGCCACGCTGCAGTCAGTGACAGGGCTCCTGTGAACACGGCCAAGCACTCTCAAGGCAAACCTCAGAAAGCTGCATCCAGAAAGATCAGCAAAACTAAGAGCCACGGGCAGGAAAAGACCAAAAGGACCAGAGGGAGAAACAAGGCTGAAGAGAACAAGCAGTCAGGGAACAAAGTCAAGGCAGAAGAGAAGCCAGCAATCCCCCACACGAAGCGAAAGGAACACCAAACTGAGCTTCTCCAACAGAGCTTTCAAAAGCCTCGAACCTCCCTTGGCGTGCGCATGCTGGAGTCTGTGAAGGTTCTTCATGCGCTGGGGAAGAAGAATGAGACGAAAACTGGGCTCTCTTCCTGTCGGCTCTTGGGAAAGTCAAGCAACCCCAAAGACCCCCAGCCACCCCCAGCTATCCAGCCATGGCGGCATACCCCACGTGAGGGGAAGGGTCCTGAGAAAACGCAAGTCCAAGCCCAGAAACCAGACAGCAGTGCTGAAACAGAGTGTCCATCTCCAGCCCAGTATGAGCGGCCTCCTCCTGGGAAGGTCAAGTTGATACCTCTGCCTTTTTCTGCCTGGGACAAGCCTCAAGCTCGACCCGCTCCTCGGAGGCCACAGTCTCTGGCCTCACATCGGCCTGCTGGGGCTTACCGTGCCCAGCCTGGTTCTACTGACTCAGCTCAACCTGCTGCAGTCAATTCATCCCAGCCAGCTCCTGCCTCTTTGCCAGGCCCCGCCAAACCAGCTCAGCCAACTGTGACCAACCCAACCCAACCGGCTTGGACCAACCACACCCAGCCTCGTGTCCCTCAGTCTGCTGCTCCTAGGCCTGCACCCTCCAAAACTTCATCTGGCGCTCCTCTCCAGCGGGAGCCTGTTCCCCCTGCTGTGAATAAGCGCCAGGCCCCACCCAAGCTCCAAACCCAATTTCTACTCCAAGACTTCAGCAAGCAACGAGTTCCATGGAGGGAACCCAACGTGCCTGAGCCAGTCATGTCAAAGCCCATCGAACAAGAGCAGAGGCCAGAGCGAGAGGCCATGAAGAGGCGGGCTCAACAACAACGGGAGAATGCTGCCAGATACACCTCTTCGGGCAAGCTGCAATTTTTCACCGAGAGGGAAAACGAAATGGAAATTGCCGACTACTACGGATACGTCAAGTGAGAGCTGCTAGGATTCTTGGTGCCACCTTGGCTACCAGCTGTTCTTCCATACACAGGTAAGACAGGTATAGAACTGAATAAGTAAATGGAATACAATTAAATAGACGAGTAACAAACCTTTCGAATTTTCAGATGCTGCTAACTGGGGCGTGAGAAAGGAAGGACTGAAAGTTGGATGGGAGAATGAAGGAAAGGGGTAAAAACTGAGCAAAGAGGAAGGAACTTGGCCCAGGGCTAGGAAGGCCAAAAGAGACGTATGGATTTAGGAAAGGAAGCAGGAGTGAGGATGAAATGGCAGAAGTAAAAAGCAGGGTCAGAGGTCTGGGTTGAAAGAACACAATTGGAGTAGAGTTGAAGGTGACAGAAGAGGAGTCTAGGTTTACTAGGAGAAATAGAAAAAGTCTCTCGGGGACGCTGGCCTTAAGTCTCACAACCACCAGATAGGTATTTCAGAAAACAAGAGGTTCAGGACACATCTCTGAAAGGTCTGAGTTGCCTTATTCAGGTGTGACTGTAGTGGGGGAATAGGGAAATCTACCAGAGAAGTGGCTAGGGCTCAGAGTTATCCTAGGGGCAGCTGACGACAGGGGCAGAGCCAAGGGAACTGCTGGAACAGGAGGCCCACGAACAAATCAGGGGCAGAGCCGCCTGTCACTTCCCTGCCAGGAAGGAAGCCAGGTATATTACTATAACCAAGGCACACTGGGGTCTTTACTGTATGGAGAACTTGGCTCCTGCCCGCAATCCTACGGCTCGGCGTCACACACAGGAAGTCGGGCCTCTGGGCAACCAGAAATGGGAACGGGACTGAAGGAGATTCAGCCCACAAATATCCGACCACCAGCTTCCACCTCTGCAGTCTGCCACCCTGTGTCTGCTCAACGCATCACAGAAACAAGTTTTCAAGGTGAGTATACAGACGGCAGAGAAAAGTTGAACAATGAGGTCAGCATTGAAAAATGGGGTCAAATCGACAGCTGGGAAGGGGTGTAGAGACAGGTAGAATTTAGATCCTGAGCCTTTAATAACCACTACCTTCTCTCAGTGCTCTCTGTTTTTAGACTCTATATGAGAACACCTAGGGCTTCCCTGGTGGCGCCTGCCAATGCAGGGGACACGGGTTCGAGCCCTGGTCTGCGAAGATCCCACATGCCGTGCAGCAACTAAGCGCATGTGCCACAACGACGGAGCCTGCATTCTAGAGCCCGTGAGCCTCAACTACCGAAGCCCACGTGCCTACAGCCCATGCTCCGCAACAAGAGAAGCCACCGCGATGAGATGCCCGCACACCGCAACCAAGAGTAGCCCCCGCTAGCCGCCAACTAGAGAAAGCCCGTGCACAGCAATGAGAGACCCAGTGCGGCCAAAAAAATAAATACGTAGAATAAATAAGTTCAAACAGTAAATAAATACATAAACATAAATTACAAAAAAAAAGAACACCTAATGCAGGTGGGAAGGTGGGAGGGCCACTGTAGAGGTCATCTATGCTACATGTACAAGAACCCCGAGAGCACACCAATCGGTACCACACTTTTCACTGCTGTAGCCGATCGTTCCCCCCTGTACTGCCACACTGTAGCACTCCCTTCCCTCATCTACTGCTATAGTCTCTTTGGAAGGTTATTTCAGAACTCTTGTTATGAGAGTGCCAGTTGAACTGTCCTCACTTCCTTCATTTATACCAGGATTGAAGACCTTGTGGTCCGAGATCCTGTCCAGAGAGCAAGCAGGCTAAGGCTCTGTCTTTGTTGATGTATTTCATCAGAAAGGGCTCTACCCCCTCTCCTAGTTCATGGTGTGAAGTGTTCTTGGCCTCTCGGGAAAGTGGGGAGAATGGAAAGGACCCTATATGAGAATGCTAGGCTCTGTAAAACATTTCAGGTTTTTAAAAATAAGACTCATTTTGTATTGGACTTACAACAGTCCTATGAAATACAAAGAAAGCCGAGAATCAGTGACAGGAAAGGATCACCAGTAAGAACTACAACAGTCACCGCTTACCTCGTAGCATAGGGCACTGTCCGTGATCCTTAAGAAGAGTTAGTAGAAATGCCTTTGCCCATCTTGCCCCTGAACCCCTTGAAAGGTACACGACTGCTGTGTTGGTGTTTAGGGGGAGCATCTCACTTACCAGGGACTGACTTCTCCCTTGATTCCTCTGTAGTGATGGAGACTTCCCCGCTGATGAAAAATTCCCTGGGATTGCAACCTCCAAGCCAGACAGCTTTCCTATGGAATGACAGAGAACTTGTCAAGGTGAAACACCAGTCTGCGGGAGAAAGGGAAGAAGAGAATGATGGAAATCGTTTCTGGGAAACTATTTTTACATTATGTGTTGTTTGTTCCCGGTAAATAAACTGAAATCTTCTTAACAGTAAAACAAAATCGAAACCACTAAAGCCAATAATACAGGAGTATAACGTTCGAAAAAAATTTCTTTGGCTGCGCAGCATGTGGGATCTTAGCTCCCCAACCAGGGACTGAACCCACGCCTGCTGCATTGGAAGCGCAGAGTCTTCACCACGGGACCACCGGGGAAGTCCCAGGACTACCACTTTTAAAGGAGAAGGTACAAACCCCTCGGTTCTATGAACTGGAGATTTTTAGTAAGAAGTCAATATATTTGTTGTTAGGCACATTTTATGTTAGGCTGTCTCCCTGCACAGGATGCAGGCGCCTTGAGAATGGAAGTCATATCCCTCTATAGTGCGTCCCTCTTCTTTCTGCTTTGCAGTTTGCTGCTCCACTTGTTCAACCCCACCTAGTAATAACCTATACTTCCCTTGTTCCTGTTTTCCCATCTGGAAAACAGACAAAAGGCAACCAAACAACGCAAAGGTCTCAACAAATAAGGGATATCCAAAACCAGAGATGGCCAGAACTTCTGTACCCCTGATGAAATAGTCCTCATACAAAACCTGATAATCAAATTCCTTAATGCTAGGAATCACAGTGAAAAATAGTATCTGAACTGACTTCTGTCAGATGAGTGAGAACTAAGGTTAATTCAGTGTATCTGAAGCATAGAAAGTGAGGGCAAAAGTGGCACAAGATGGGGCTAGAGAAGCAGAGAGGATTCTAGACCACGCAGAGTCTTAAAGGCCAACAGTGTGTTTTCTATTCTCAAAACAATGTTTGTGAGCGATGTTTATGAGCAACGTTCCAACTTGCTTTGAAGGTTTCTTGTGTGAAGAGTGGATGGGAAGGAAACAAGACATATGGACACTAGTTAGGACCTAATCGCAACAGACAGGCAAGTTCAGTATTAGGAAGTTGAGGAAGAGCTGGCTGACAGATTCCAAAGAAATTCAGGAGATGAACTGAAGCGGGCTTAATGGGGTAGGAGATGGAGGAAAGGAAGGTCTTAGGGAATTCAAGGGTTTACTGCACACATGAGCAAAGTCTCAAAATTAATCATTTGAACGTACAGAGGCGGATCTCCCAAATGACACCGGTTAGGAAGCAACGGTACGCCCTTTAGAATTCCTAGAGACAACACAAATCAACTGTTTCG
This sequence comes from Balaenoptera ricei, assembly GCF_028023285.1. Lineage (NCBI taxonomy): Eukaryota > Metazoa > Chordata > Mammalia > Artiodactyla > Balaenopteridae > Balaenoptera > Balaenoptera ricei. Next base: position 38,730,938 of record NC_082651.1, read on the forward strand.
ATGGAAAATTCGGCGGGACTCTTGATTTCCATGGGAATACAGAGAAAAGAGACACTGATCTGGCTTGCAGGTATATTTAGGAAGTTGTTAGCCGGACATCACCTACTAGTATCATGTAAGTAGGCCGTCCGAAGTAGGAAGCTTAGGGGAAAAACCTGGAGGAAAACTTAAAAGCTGAAGCCACACCTCCACACTACACCACCTTTCACAATTTCTTCTCAGATAAGCATCATCCCCATCAGTGAAGAAACTCGTACCTCATAATAGGAAAAACAGGCCTAAAGATTCAATGTGTGTCTTGGGAGGTCCCATCTATGCGATATCTTCCTGGGACCAGAAAAGGCCCCAGGAAGATCAATCTCTGCACCCCTGAAAGCTTACCACCAAGGAAAATGACTAGGTCCATAGATTTCCTCCCTCAAACCAGCTTACCTCACACATAGATCATTAGCAACTCAGCCCTTACTCACATCATCACAGTCACAAGAGTGGTTAGGGAGAAAAGCACTAACCAGGGGAACTAAAACAGAGGCAATCCAGGCCAAGCTGGGCTGGTGGCAGATATCTGCTCCTTACGCTCGGGTGCATAATGCGACTCACCACAGTGCCTTTTTCACAGACCCTTTTGAACGTTTCTCCACAGAATCCAACAGCTCAAGTTAGTTCATGACGCTTCAAGGTCAACAATCGTCAAGAGAAAAACATGCAATATGTCTTACAATGTTGGATTCCTTACAAACAGGACAAGGAGATAACCATGTAGACAAAACCAGAGCATTTGAAAACATCTGTATTCTACAAACACACCAGTGAATGCTATAAATAAGGTACTATGACATAAAACAAAATGAAAACTAGATGTGAGACTGTTCTCTTCAGTGTACAGACTTCATGGCAGTTGCTGCACACTATATCTAGCTACTTAGATCTTTAACTCTCTGTTCTGTTAATACCAAATGAGGCCCAAGTGTGTCAACCTGTTTCCCACAGAAACCAAAAAGTCTACATGCATCTCTTTTCTCCTGTGCCCTTTCACCTTACCTGCTCCCAATTCTCCACCAACGTCCTCCTCTTTCTCTAATTATTCTCCTCTTCATTTTGCTTGGCCTTGCCCCCAAGCATGCAAGACAGAGAGTCCTAGAGGTCCAAGATTCTAGAGTGGCTGTTTGCAAGGCGGAGGAGATTACAGTAACTGCCACACTGTATATACTTCTGTGCAAAGAAAAAGGGACAGTGTTCAGAATGTCTCTCACATATAACAAGAGCTGGAGATGGCAGGATACCTGTGTGGCCCAAGGAACTAGAGCTAGCAAATTACGGGCCAAACAATTGCAACCAAAGGCTGGAAGAGGAAAGGTCTGCAACCAGCTCTGTCTCCTAGCTCTCTGGTATTTGCTGCCAACGGGCAGAGTCTATTTCGTGAGGCATCAAGCACTGAAAAGAAGACTCCTGCTGCTGGAAGTTGACAGGAAGTAACGTCCAATGCAAGATCAAGGCTTGTCCTCGAAGCAATGCCCATAATGGAAGAAAAAAAAACAAGAGAAAGCGGAAGAGAAATGTTAAGTCGCAAGTCCAACCTGGCCCCCAGCCTAGCCCAGCCCAAGGAAGGTAGGAGTCAAGGAGAAGAAACTAAAAGAGAAGAGCCTTGGACCACAACATTCTCCACAAGGTACACTCAACAAACTTCACCCTACTCTTGAACCAAGTTACAAAGAGAGCTTCTTAATCCCTACTTTGGCTCCTTAAAAGCTGCTATCAGTTCACTCATTAGACACATATGATTTCAGAACAACTGTAATAGTTCAAACTAGATGGCTCTTTCCTTCCTAAGGATTATTAATTAAATAAGATCTATATAGCTCTAAGTATATGATACATAAAATAGAATACTCTGTAGAATGTAAGTAACTCTTAGTTCAGTGTATTAATGAACGTCTGTAAGAAATGTTGCAATGATTTCCCTAATGGAAGAGCCTGGGGGAGGTAAATCTGTCTTCTAGGATTTCCTCCCCAGAGCTCAGAAACTCAGGTGTTGTTTTAGCTCTCCTACACTCTCTTCACCCAAGCCCGCCTTCCTGTTGGGGATCGGACCTCCCTATTGGCTCTCTCATACCTTTCAACTGCCTGCTTTGTGACATCACTCTCCTACCAAACCTACTACCACTTGGTAGAGCCTTGGGGTTTCCGTGGAGCTGTTTGGACCAGTAACCAGTGACCTCTGTACTGGACACGTGCGCCGTTCAGCTGCAGCCACTCAGACATCCTCTAGTGTTGTCTCCTCATCCCTTGTACCTGCAGTGGATGCTTCCTCTTCTCTGACCATGTCAGGTAAGAAAAGAAACTTTGGAAAGTTTTGCGTTCGATTTCTTTTGCCCCTAAATTGAGTAGGAGATTCAAAATAGCATGGAATAATGAGGGAAAGTATTGAACTACAAGTCTGGAGACCTAATTTCACTTTTGACTTTGACGTTTACTATCTGTGTGACTTTGGACAAATCACTGGCTGTCTCACAAAGCCTGTTGCTTTCCTTAACTGTTACGTTAGGATACCACATTGGGTTGATCACTCTGATCCCCTTCTTTTCCAGTACTGAGCCTTAAAGGGTACCCATGTAGAAAACGAAATCAGACACTTCTCAAGAGTGTTTCAACAGAAACATAGAAAAGCCAGGGGACATAGAAAACTAGCAATATATACCAAGATGTTTCATCTCTAATGGTCTCCCTCCACTAGGATTTCGACTAGTTGAAAAGAGAGAATAGGGAGAGAGGATGGAGAGTACTGGGCTCTACAGGGAGGCACAGAGTCGAGCGTAAGGAAGTTTAGGATGGTTTTCATTAGCACAGGCCAACAGGCACCAAGAGATGGGAGAAAATGTAAGAATGAAGAGGGAAAGCATAGAGGAGCTCTCAAGAAAAACGGAGTTTGCAATGGAATGCTGATGGGAACCAAAGATTTTCAATTAAAGCAGAAACAGCACAGAGGGAAACCTGCTCAGAGCAGGGCAAAACCAAGTTGATGGTAGCAAACCCTTACATTAACAGACGAAGAAGGAAAGTAAGGCCAGAACAGGGGATCACCAGGAAAGGCAGCTTATCAGAAAAGTCATACTCCGTTTTCTTTCTTTTATTGCCTCTCTGAATACAGTTGGCCACTTGACAGTTTTGAATATAAACATTTTAGAAACACGTTTTAGAAATGATGCCTCCTATAAACAAGCAACCACAGTGGTTATCTAGGGGGCTGCTTTTCAGTGTTTTATTCTTTCTAATTTTTAAACTAGGTAGACATTTCGCCAATTCAACATTTTAAGTGATATCTTCTAAATTGAATCAGAAGGACTATTTTCCTTTGTGTGATATGTAGGTTCTAAGGCAAGGCTGCTTTTCATTTTTACAGTTATTTCCTTCCTAACACAGAGAGCACATTGATCAACAGCCATCGTTCGCTTGTAGATCTTAGCTACCGAAGAAGAAGAAGAAGAAGAAGAAGAAAAAGTCAAGCCCCACATCTCTAATTCCCCCCCACTTAGGGAATTCCCTGGCGGTCCAGTGCTTAGGACTCGGTGCTTTCACGGCCAGGGCCACGCGGCGCGGCCAAAGAAACAAAACAAACAAACATCCACGTTTATCGAAAACCATATTGTGGAGTCCTGTGGATTTTCTTACATTTGAAAATCTTTTTTAATTGGATTCTAGGCATGATGGTTTTTTGAGGTTTTGGGATGCCATCTTCTTGGATGCTGAAGATGATTCTAATCTAAGTTCTAGGATAAATCCAAAAACCTTCCTGATACATTTTAAGCTTCCTTTCTGCTTATTATATAAGCTATATTCATTGAAATATATATTTCTCCTAGGCTTAATACCTCTTACTTGCTGGGTAAAAATATGAAGGAGCACAATAATGAAACTCTTTTACACTTATTATTTTGCTGTCTGCTTCGTACCGGTTTTCATTGAAATACTTGTCTATATGTGTTGTGGCTACCTATACATGCACATTTATTGCATTCTGTTGCTTGTTATGCATTTTTTACTGACATACCTTCTCTGTCTGTATGCATTGGCTAGGAATTCATTCACCTCTATCACCTCCATCGTGTTTTCTGGTTAATAGTATTCACTAAAATAGAGTGGGCAAAATTCACTTTCATAATATTGCATGGATAGTACAGAATGCCATTTGTTAGTAAATTCATTAGGCTTCGATACTTGCCACATACCCCCGTTTTCATTAATATCTATGGATTTCTTTTTCGTTAACGTAATATGCTTGTCATGATTTTTCTTTGTCTTTCTAGAACTTATTGTATCTTCCTCCATATAAATCATACGCAATAGATCAGCTTATTCATCTATTAATTATTACTGCTATTATTATTGGTGGTGGTGTTATAACCACTTTATAGATGAGTAATCTGAAGGAATCAGATAACTTTTCCCTTTCCAAAAGCACTTAAGAAATCCACTTTCGGGTAATCATTTTGAGGTAGGATGAGAAACCAGGCTTGAAGAGGGCAAAAATGACTCTTTCAATTCACCAGTTGGACTGAGCTGTACGTCACCTCTAGGTAATAGCGTGGGAACTGCACAAGCCAAGGGAGACACTGAAGACGACAATGGTAATAGCCGTACTGTTTTCTAATGGACAAAAAAAAATGCCTATATTATAAGTTCTGTTTCTCCTGCTTTCTGGCAGTATCATGCTCAGAGTGGAGTCCTGGCAAGGAAGTCAGGATACTTAGGTTCTGAAACCTGGTAATGATACTAACATAATGAGAGAACTTGAACAAGTCAACCCGACCTCTCTGAGCCTCAGTTTCCTTACTCACGAAATGAGACTGAGAACATCGAAGTTCTCTAAGGGCCTCCTAGTTCTAAAATGCTTCCAGTCTAGGAAATAGCATAGAAGTCAATACGAGTGCAGGCTGAAGGGAAAGACAGGGCAGGGAGAAGGTTGCTTCCAGCCTAGAGAACAATCTCTGAACCACACCACTTGGCTCTTCTGCCCGTCTGTGCCCAAGATTGGGAGCACAGGCAGTTAATAGAGAAGAGTGGAAAACTGCTCAGTCCTTACAGCCATCATTAACTGTCTGATTTTGGGTTTCTCAGGAAGTAGTGATAGTAGAGGTGTCCTGATAGCAAGAACCTTCAGATGATGCCGTTCCTCAAACGTAGTGAGAATTTCTCAACCTCCCTGAGTTTGTCATGACCCTCTTGTTCTTACAGAAAATTTCCAACATCCATCTCTACTTGGAACTCTAAATTCTCTGCAGCATTCTCCTCCTGTGGTGAGCAATGCAACTTCCCTAACACGAAGTGTCTGCAACTTCTCCAGAGTCTCTGCCCCTGCCGTCAGTTCGGCATCGGCTACTGGTACCCCTTTCCAGACACTCATGGGTAGTGCCTACCTTTACCAACATTCTAGCACGACTATGTTATCTGGAGTTACTGACCACAGCCAGATCTCCACTTCAGCTGCTTCCTATCCAGGTGTTCTTGAGTGGGACATCACAGCAAGCACTGAAAAGAATTCTTCTTCACTCGGAGACTTTACTCTGGCACTCACTGACCGCCACACAGCTGCCTCCTCCATGTTTCTGGCAGCCCAGTATGATAAAACTTCAGACGCCAAGAACATGGTCCCTCTACATCCATCGCTTTCTGCCAGCCTTGCTCAGGGAACACCATCTCAGATTCCAAATCAGGGGCAGAGCCGCCTGCCACTTCCCTGCCAGGAAGGAAGCCAGGTATATTACTATAACCAAGGCACACTGGGGTCTTTACTGTATGGAGAACTTGGCTCCTGCCCGCAATCCTACGGCTCGGCGTCATACACAGGAAGTCGGGCCTCTGGGCAACCAGAAATGGGAATGGGACTGAAGGAGATTCAGCCCACAAATATCCGACCACCAGCTTCCACCTCTGCAGTCTGCCACCCTGTGCCTGCTCAACGCATCACAGAAACAAGTTTTCAAGGTGAGTATAACAAACGCCAGAGAAAGTTGAAGAATGAGGTCGGCATTCAAAAATGGGGTCAAATCGACAGCTGGGAAGGGGTGTAGAGGCAGGTAGAATTTAGATCCTGAGCCTTTAATAACCACTACCTTCGCTCAGTGCCCTCTGTTTTTAGACTCTATATGGGAACACCTAGGGCTTCCCTGGTGGCGCCGTGGTTAAGAATCCGCCTGCCAATGCAATGCGGGGGACACGGGTTCGAGCCCTGGTCTGCGAAGATCCCACATGCCGTGCAGCAACTAAGCGCATGTGCCACAACGACGGAGCCTGCATTCTAGAGCCCGTGAGCCTCAACTACCGAAGCCCACGTGCCTACAGCCCATGCTCCGCAACAAGAGAAGCCACCGCGATGAGAAGCCCGCACACCGCAACCAAGAGTAGCCCCCGCTAGCCGCCAACTAGAGAAAGCCCGTGCACAGCAATGAGAGACCCAGTGCAGCCAAAAAAATAAATACGTAGACTAAATAAGTTCAAACAGTAAATAAATACATAAACATAAATTACAAAAAAAAGAACACCTAATGCAGGTGGGAAGGTGGGAGGGCCACTGTAGAGGTCATCTATGCTACATGTACAAGAACCCCGAGAGCACACCAATCGGTACCACACTTTTCACTGCTGTAGCCGATCGTTCCCCCTGTACTGCCACACTGTAGCACTCCCTTCCCTCATCTACTGCTATAGTCTCTTTGGAAGGTGTTTCAGAACTCTTGTTATGAGAGTGCCAGTTGAACTGTCCTCACTTCCTTCATTTATACCAGGATTGAAGACCTTGTGGTCCGAGATCCTGTCCAGACAGCAAGCAGGCTAAGACTCTGTCTTTGTTGATGTATTTCATCAGCAAGGGCTCTACCCCCTCTCCTAGTTCATGGTGTGACGTGTTCTTGGCCTCTCGGGAAAGTGGGGAGAATGGAAAGGACCCTATATGAGAATGCTAGGCTCTGTAAAACATTTCAGGTTTTTAAAAATAAGACTCATTTTGTATTGGACTTATAACAGTCCTATGAAATACAAAGCGAGCCGAGAATCAGCGACAGGAAAGGCTCACCAGTAAGAATTACAACAGTCACCACTTACCTCGTAGCATAGGGCACTGTCCATGATCCTTAAGAAGAGTTAGTAGAAATGCCTTGCCCATCTTGCCCCTGAACCCCTTGAAAGGTACACGACTGCTGTGTTGGTGTTTAGGGGGAGCATCTCACTTACCAGGGACTGACTTCTCCCTTGATCCCTTTGTAGGGATGGAGACCTCCCCCCTGGTGATGAAAAATTCCCTGGGATTGCAACCTCCAAGCCAGACGTTTTGTGTGACACAAAGTCAAGAACTCCCCAAGTCCTGCAGTAGCAGAAACAGCCACATACTTGAGAGTAACCCACCATCTGAACTTGGGGACATTTCAGTGACAGCTCCAGTCCAGAGTGCCAGGCGTCTCCTGGCCCTGCCTCCAGCTCCAAGCCAGGGACAAATAGAGAGTAAGCACGTGGATGATATCAAAACCAAGCTTTCAAAGCCTCTGGATGCCTACCAGATCCCAACAGAGAACCAAGATCCTCCACTACTCCCTTTAGGAATCCCTGATATTCACCAGCCGCTGGCCTGCACCGATCCCCTCAGCCAAGAGGAGCAGCCTGGTTCTGAAAATGCTGATCTGGGAGAGAACAGCCGGAGTCGTCAGGACCTAGGGACACTTGAAAATGGGATTGAACCTAGCAGTGGTCTTGCAGACGTTACTACACTGGCGGAGGATATTCACCTTCCCCAGCTCTTTAATCCTTTGAAAGATCTTGATCAATCCCAAGGTCCCAACGTGATCAAAGCTAAAGACACCAGAGCCATTAAGGTGAATCAGGTGCAGGAAAAGCCAAGTGTCATAAAGGTTCCCTCTGATCAACCCAGGAAGAACAAACAGAAAGCCTCTGAGCCTATCAGTGGCGCTCCCAAGGCCAAAATCCAGCCAAAGAATCCAGAGTGCCTGTTAGGGGGAGAAGTGGTTACCTGCCACGCTGCAGTCAGTGACAGGGCTCCTGTGAACACGGCCAAGCACTCTCAAGGCAAACCTCAGAAAGCTGCATCCAGAAAGATCAGCAAAACTAAGAGCCACGGGCAGGAAAAGACCAAAAGGACCAGAGGGAGAAACAAGGCTGAAGAGAACAAGCAGTCAGGGAACAAAGTCAAGGCAGAAGAGAAGCCAGCAATCCCCCACACGAAGCGAAAGGAACACCAAACTGAGCTTCTCCAACAGAGCTTTCAAAAGCCTCGAACCTCCCTTGGCGTGCGCATGCTGGAGTCTGTGAAGGTTCTTCATGCGCTGGGGAAGAAGAATGAGACGAAAACTGGGCTCTCTTCCTGTCGGCTCTTGGGAAAGTCAAGCAACCCCAAAGACCCCCAGCCACCCCCAGCTATCCAGCCATGGCGGCATACCCCACGTGAGGGGAAGGGTCCTGAGAAAACGCAAGTCCAAGCCCAGAAACCAGACAGCAGTGCTGAAACAGAGTGTCCATCTCCAGCCCAGTATGAGCGGCCTCCTCCTGGGAAGGTCAAGTTGATACCTCTGCCTTTTTCTGCCTGGGACAAGCCTCAAGCTCGACCCGCTCCTCGGAGGCCACAGTCTCTGGCCTCACATCGGCCTGCTGGGGCTTACCGTGCCCAGCCTGGTTCTACTGACTCAGCTCAACCTGCTGCAGTCAATTCATCCCAGCCAGCTCCTGCCTCTTTGCCAGGCCCCGCCAAACCAGCTCAGCCAACTGTGACCAACCCAACCCAACCGGCTTGGACCAACCACACCCAGCCTCGTGTCCCTCAGTCTGCTGCTCCTAGGCCTGCACCCTCCAAAACTTCATCTGGCGCTCCTCTCCAGCGGGAGCCTGTTCCCCCTGCTGTGAATAAGCGCCAGGCCCCACCCAAGCTCCAAACCCAATTTCTACTCCAAGACTTCAGCAAGCAACGAGTTCCATGGAGGGAACCCAACGTGCCTGAGCCAGTCATGTCAAAGCCCATCGAACAAGAGCAGAGGCCAGAGCGAGAGGCCATGAAGAGGCGGGCTCAACAACAACGGGAGAATGCTGCCAGATACACCTCTTCGGGCAAGCTGCAATTTTTCACCGAGAGGGAAAACGAAATGGAAATTGCCGACTACTACGGATACGTCAAGTGAGAGCTGCTAGGATTCTTGGTGCCACCTTGGCTACCAGCTGTTCTTCCATACACAGGTAAGACAGGTATAGAACTGAATAAGTAAATGGAATACAATTAAATAGACGAGTAACAAACCTTTCGAATTTTCAGATGCTGCTAACTGGGGCGTGAGAAAGGAAGGACTGAAAGTTGGATGGGAGAATGAAGGAAAGGGGTAAAAACTGAGCAAAGAGGAAGGAACTTGGCCCAGGGCTAGGAAGGCCAAAAGAGACGTATGGATTTAGGAAAGGAAGCAGGAGTGAGGATGAAATGGCAGAAGTAAAAAGCAGGGTCAGAGGTCTGGGTTGAAAGAACACAATTGGAGTAGAGTTGAAGGTGACAGAAGAGGAGTCTAGGTTTACTAGGAGAAATAGAAAAAGTCTCTCGGGGACGCTGGCCTTAAGTCTCACAACCACCAGATAGGTATTTCAGAAAACAAGAGGTTCAGGACACATCTCTGAAAGGTCTGAGTTGCCTTATTCAGGTGTGACTGTAGTGGGGGAATAGGGAAATCTACCAGAGAAGTGGCTAGGGCTCAGAGTTATCCTAGGGGCAGCTGACGACAGGGGCAGAGCCAAGGGAACTGCTGGAACAGGAGGCCCACGAACAAATCAGGGGCAGAGCCGCCTGTCACTTCCCTGCCAGGAAGGAAGCCAGGTATATTACTATAACCAAGGCACACTGGGGTCTTTACTGTATGGAGAACTTGGCTCCTGCCCGCAATCCTACGGCTCGGCGTCACACACAGGAAGTCGGGCCTCTGGGCAACCAGAAATGGGAATGGGACTGAAGGAGATTCAGCCCACAAATATCCGACCACCAGCTTCCACCTCTGCAGTCTGCCACCCTGTGCCTGATCAACGCATCACAGAAACAAGTTTTCAAGGTGAGTATACAGACGGCAGAGAAAAGTTGAACAATGAGGTCAGCATTCAAAAATGGGGTCAAATCGACAGCTGGGAAGGGGTGTAGAGACAGGTAGAATTTAGATCCTGAGCCTTTAATAACCACTACCTTCTCTCAGTGCTCTCTGTTTTTAGACTCTATATGAGAACACCTAGGGCTTCCCTGGTGGCGCCTGCCAATGCAGGGGACACGGGTTCGAGCCCTGGTCTGCGAAGATCCCACATGCCGTGCAGCAACTAAGCGCATGTGCCACAACGACGGAGCCTGCATTCTAGAGCCCGTGAGCCTCAACTACCGAAGCCCACGTGCCTACAGCCCATGCTCCGCAACAAGAGAAGCCACCGCGATGAGATGCCCGCACACCGCAACCAAGAGTAGCCCCCGCTAGCCGCCAACTAGAGAAAGCCCGTGCACAGCAATGAGAGACCCAGTGCGGCCAAAAAAATAAATACGTAGAATAAATAAGTTCAAACAGTAAATAAATACATAAACATAAATTACAAAAAAAAAGAACACCTAATGCAGGTGGGAAGGTGGGAGGGCCACTGTAGAGGTCATCTATGCTACATGTACAAGAACCCCGAGAGCACACCAATCGGTACCACACTTTTCACTGCTGTAGCCGATCGTTCCCCCCTGTACTGCCACACTGTAGCACTCCCTTCCCTCATCTACTGCTATAGTCTCTTTGGAAGGTTATTTCAGAACTCTTGTTATGAGAGTGCCAGTTGAACTGTCCTCACTTCCTTCATTTATACCAGGATTGAAGACCTTGTGGTCCGAGATCCTGTCCAGAGAGCAAGCAGGCTAAGGCTCTGTCTTTGTTGATGTATTTCATCAGAAAGGGCTCTACCCCCTCTCCTAGTTCATGGTGTGAAGTGTTCTTGGCCTCTCGGGAAAGTGGGGAGAATGGAAAGGACCCTATATGAGAATGCTAGGCTCTGTAAAACATTTCAGGTTTTTAAAAATAAGACTCATTTTGTATTGGACTTACAACAGTCCTATGAAATACAAAGAAAGCCGAGAATCAGTGACAGGAAAGGATCACCAGTAAGAACTACAACAGTCACCGCTTACCTCGTAGCATAGGGCACTGTCCGTGATCCTTAAGAAGAGTTAGTAGAAATGCCTTTGCCCATCTTGCCCCTGAACCCCTTGAAAGGTACACGACTGCTGTGTTGGTGTTTAGGGGGAGCATCTCACTTACCAGGGACTGACTTCTCCCTTGATTCCTCTGTAGTGATGGAGACTTCCCCGCTGATGAAAAATTCCCTGGGATTGCAACCTCCAAGCCAGACAGCTTTCCTATGGAATGACAGAGAACTTGTCAAGGTGAAACACCAGTCTGCGGGAGAAAGGGAAGAAGAGAATGATGGAAATCGTTTCTGGGAAACTATTTTTACATTATGTGTTGTTTGTTCCCGGTAAATAAACTGAAATCTTCTTAACAGTAAAACAAAATCGAAACCACTAAAGCCAATAATACAGGAGTATAACGTTCGAAAAAAATTTCTTTGGCTGCGCAGCATGTGGGATCTTAGCTCCCCAACCAGGGACTGAACCCACGCCTGCTGCATTGGAAGCGCAGAGTCTTCACCACGGGACCACCGGGGAAGTCCCAGGACTACCACTTTTAAAGGAGAAGGTACAAACCCCTCGGTTCTATGAACTGGAGATTTTTAGTAAGAAGTCAATATATTTGTTGTTAGGCACATTTTATGTTAGGCTGTCTCCCTGCACAGGATGCAGGCGCCTTGAGAATGGAAGTCATATCCCTCTATAGTGCGTCCCTCTTCTTTCTGCTTTGCAGTTTGCTGCTCCACTTGTTCAACCCCACCTAGTAATAACCTATACTTCCCTTGTTCCTGTTTTCCCATCTGGAAAACAGACAAAAGGCAACCAAACAACGCAAAGGTCTCAACAAATAAGGGATATCCAAAACCAGAGATGGCCAGAACTTCTGTACCCCTGATGAAATAGTCCTCATACAAAACCTGATAATCAAATTCCTTAATGCTAGGAATCACAGTGAAAAATAGTATCTGAACTGACTTCTGTCAGATGAGTGAGAACTAAGGTTAATTCAGTGTATCTGAAGCATAGAAAGTGAGGGCAAAAGTGGCACAAGATGGGGCTAGAGAAGCAGAGAGGATTCTAGACCACGCAGAGTCTTAAAGGCCAACAGTGTGTTTTCTATTCTCAAAACAATGTTTGTGAGCGATGTTTATGAGCAACGTTCCAACTTGCTTTGAAGGTTTCTTGTGTGAAGAGTGGATGGGAAGGAAACAAGACATATGGACACTAGTTAGGACCTAATCGCAACAGACAGGCAAGTTCAGTATTAGGAAGTTGAGGAAGAGCTGGCTGACAGATTCCAAAGAAATTCAGGAGATGAACTGAAGCGGGCTTAATGGGGTAGGAGATGGAGGAAAGGAAGGTCTTAGGGAATTCAAGGGTTTACTGCACACATGAGCAAAGTCTCAAAATTAATCATTTGAACGTACAGAGGCGGATCTCCCAAATGACACCGGTTAGGAAGCAACGGTACGCCCTTTAGAATTCCTAGAGACAACACAAATCAACTGTTTCGATGGAAAATTCGGCGGGACTCTTGATTTCCATGGGAATACAGAGAAAAGAGACACTGATCTGGCTTGCAGGTATATTTAGGAAGTTGTTAGCCGGACATCACCTACTAGTATCATGTAAGTAGGCCGTCCGAAGTAGGAAGCTTAGGGGAAAAACCTGGAGGAAAACTTAAAAGCTGAAGCCACACCTCCACACTACACCACCTTTCACAATTTCTTCTCAGATAAGCATCATCCCCATCAGTGAAGAAACTCGTACCTCATAATAGGAAAAACAGGCCTAAAGATTCAATGTGTGTCTTGGGAGGTCCCATCTATGCGATATCTTCCTGGGACCAGAAAAGGCCCCAGGAAGATCAATCTCTGCACCCCTGAAAGCTTACCACCAAGGAAAATGACTAGGTCCATAGATTTCCTCCCTCAAACCAGCTTACCTCACACATAGATCATTAGCAACTCAGCCCTTACTCACATCATCACAGTCACAAGAGTGGTTAGGGAGAAAAGCACTAACCAGGGGAACTAAAACAGAGGCAATCCAGGCCAAGCTGGGCTGGTGGCAGATATCTGCTCCTTACGCTCGGGTGCATAATGCGACTCACCACAGTGCCTTTTTCACAGACCCTTTTGAACGTTTCTCCACAGAATCCAACAGCTCAAGTTAGTTCATGACGCTTCAAGGTCAACAATCGTCAAGAGAAAAACATGCAATATGTCTTACAATGTTGGATTCCTTACAAACAGGACAAGGAGATAACCATGTAGACAAAACCAGAGCATTTGAAAACATCTGTATTCTACAAACACACCAGTGAATGCTATAAATAAGGTACTATGACATAAAACAAAATGAAAACTAGATGTGAGACTGTTCTCTTCAGTGTACAGACTTCATGGCAGTTGCTGCACACTATATCTAGCTACTTAGATCTTTAACTCTCTGTTCTGTTAATACCAAATGAGGCCCAAGTGTGTCAACCTGTTTCCCACAGAAACCAAAAAGTCTACATGCATCTCTTTTCTCCTGTGCCCTTTCACCTTACCTGCTCCCAATTCTCCACCAACGTCCTCCTCTTTCTCTAATTATTCTCCTCTTCATTTTGCTTGGCCTTGCCCCCAAGCATGCAAGACAGAGAGTCCTAGAGGTCCAAGATTCTAGAGTGGCTGTTTGCAAGGCGGAGGAGATTACAGTAACTGCCACACTGTATATACTTCTGTGCAAAGAAAAAGGGACAGTGTTCAGAATGTCTCTCACATATAACAAGAGCTGGAGATGGCAGGATACCTGTGTGGCCCAAGGAACTAGAGCTAGCAAATTACGGGCCAAACAATTGCAACCAAAGGCTGGAAGAGGAAAGGTCTGCAACCAGCTCTGTCTCCTAGCTCTCTGGTATTTGCTGCCAACGGGCAGAGTCTATTTCGTGAGGCATCAAGCACTGAAAAGAAGACTCCTGCTGCTGGAAGTTGACAGGAAGTAACGTCCAATGCAAGATCAAGGCTTGTCCTCGAAGCAATGCCCATAATGGAAGAAAAAAAAACAAGAGAAAGCGGAAGAGAAATGTTAAGTCGCAAGTCCAACCTGGCCCCCAGCCTAGCCCAGCCCAAGGAAGGTAGGAGTCAAGGAGAAGAAACTAAAAGAGAAGAGCCTTGGACCACAACATTCTCCACAAGGTACACTCAAGAAACTTCACCCTACTCTTGAACCAAGTTACAAAGAGAGCTTCTTAATCCCTACTTTGGCTCCTTAAAAGCTGCTATCAGTTCACTCATTAGACACATATGATTTCAGAACAACTGTAATAGTTCAAACTAGATGGCTCTTTCCTTCCTAAGGATTATTAATTAAATAAGATCTATATAGCTCTAAGTATATGATACATAAAATAGAATACTCTGTAGAATGTAAGTAACTCTTAGTTCAGTGTATTAATGAACGTCTGTAAGAAATGTTGCAATGATTTCCCTAATGGAAGAGCCTGGGGGAGGTAAATCTGTCTTCTAGGATTTCCTCCCCAGAGCTCAGAAACTCAGGTGTTGTTTTAGCTCTCCTACACTCTCTTCACCCAAGCCCGCCTTCCTGTTGGGGATCGGACCTCCCTATTGGCTCTCTCATACCTTTCAACTGCCTGCTTTGTGACATCACTCTCCTACCAAACCTACTACCACTTGGTAGAGCCTTGGGGTTTCCGTGGAGCTGTTTGGACCAGTAACCAGTGACCTCTGTACTGGACACGTGCGCCGTTCAGCTGCAGCCACTCAGACATCCTCTAGTGTTGTCTCCTCATCCCTTGTACCTGCAGTGGATGCTTCCTCTTCTCTGACCATGTCAGGTAAGAAAAGAAACTTTGGAAAGTTTTGCGTTCGATTTCTTTTGCCCCTAAATTGAGTAGGAGATTCAAAATAGCATGGAATAATGAGGGAAAGTATTGAACTACAAGTCTGGAGACCTAATTTCACTTTTGACTTTGACGTTTACTATCTGTGTGACTTTGGACAAATCACTGGCTGTCTCACAAAGCCTGTTGCTTTCCTTAACTGTTACGTTAGGATACCACATTGGGTTGATCACTCTGATCCCCTTCTTTTCCAGTACTGAGCCTTAAAGGGTACCCATGTAGAAAACGAAATCAGACACTTCTCAAGAGTGTTTCAACAGAAACATAGAAAAGCCAGGGGACATAGAAAACTAGCAATATATACCAAGATGTTTCATCTCTAATGGTCTCCCTCCACTAGGATTTCGACTAGTTGAAAAGAGAGAATAGGGAGAGAGGATGGAGAGTACTGGGCTCTACAGGGAGGCACAGAGTCGAGCGTAAGGAAGTTTAGGATGGTTTTCATTAGCACAGGCCAACAGGCACCAAGAGATGGGAGAAAATGTAAGAATGAAGAGGGAAAGCATAGAGGAGCTCTCAAGAAAAACGGAGTTTGCAATGGAATGCTGATGGGAACCAAAGATTTTCAATTAAAGCAGAAACAGCACAGAGGGAAACCTGCTCAGAGCAGGGCAAAACCAAGTTGATGGTAGCAAACCCTTACATTAACAGACGAAGAAGGAAAGTAAGGCCAGAACAGGGGATCACCAGGAAAGGCAGCTTATCAGAAAAGTCATACTCCGTTTTCTTTCTTTTATTGCCTCTCTGAATACAGTTGGCCACTTGACAGTTTTGAATATAAACATTTTAGAAACACGTTTTAGAAATGATGCCTCCTATAAACAAGCAACCACAGTGGTTATCTAGGGGGCTGCTTTTCAGTGTTTTATTCTTTCTAATTTTTAAACTAGGTAGACATTTCGCCAATTCAACATTTTAAGTGATATCTTCTAAATTGAATCAGAAGGACTATTTTCCTTTGTGTGATATGTAGGTTCTAAGGCAAGGCTGCTTTTCATTTTTACAGTTATTTCCTTCCTAACACAGAGAGCACATTGATCAACAGCCATCGTTCGCTTGTAGATCTTAGCTACCGAAGAAGAAGAAGAAGAAGAAGAAAAAGTCAAGCCCCACATCTCTAATTCCCCCCCACTTAGGGAATTCCCTGGCGGTCCAGTGCTTAGGACTCGGTGCTTTCACGGCCAGGGCCACGCGGCGCGGCCAAAGAAACAAAACAAACAAACATCCACGTTTATCGAAAACCATATTGTGGAGTCCTGTGGATTTTCTTACATTTGAAAATCTTTTTTAATTGGATTCTAGGCATGATGGTTTTTTGAGGTTTTGGGATGCCATCTTCTTGGATGCTGAAGATGATTCTAATCTAAGTTCTAGGATAAATCCAAAAACCTTCCTGATACATTTTAAGCTTCCTTTCTGCTTATTATATAAGCTATATTCATTGAAATATATATTTCTCCTAGGCTTAATACCTCTTACTTGCTGGGTAAAAATATGAAGGAGCACAATAATGAAACTCTTTTACACTTATTATTTTGCTGTCTGCTTCGTACCGGTTTTCATTGAAATACTTGTCTATATGTGTTGTGGCTACCTATACATGCACATTTATTGCATTCTGTTGCTTGTTATGCATTTTTTACTGACATACCTTCTCTGTCTGTATGCATTGGCTAGGAATTCATTCACCTCTATCACCTCCATCGTGTTTTCTGGTTAATAGTATTCACTAAAATAGAGTGGGCAAAATTCACTTTCATAATATTGCATGGATAGTACAGAATGCCATTTGTTAGTAAATTCATTAGGCTTCGATACTTGCCACATACCCCCGTTTTCATTAATATCTATGGATTTCTTTTTCGTTAACGTAATATGCTTGTCATGATTTTTCTTTGTCTTTCTAGAACTTATTGTATCTTCCTCCATATAAATCATACGCAATAGATCAGCTTATTCATCTATTAATTATTACTGCTATTATTATTGGTGGTGGTGTTATAACCACTTTATAGATGAGTAATCTGAAGGAATCAGATAACTTTTCCCTTTCCAAAAGCACTTAAGAAATCCACTTTCGGGTAATCATTTTGAGGTAGGATGAGAAACCAGGCTTGAAGAGGGCAAAAATGACTCTTTCAATTCACCAGTTGGACTGAGCTGTACGTCACCTCTAGGTAATAGCGTGGGAACTGCACAAGCCAAGGGAGACACTGAAGACGACAATGGTAATAGCCGTACTGTTTTCTAATGGACAAAAAAAAATGCCTATATTATAAGTTCTGTTTCTCCTGCTTTCTGGCAGTATCATGCTCAGAGTGGAGTCCTGGCAAGGAAGTCAGGATACTTAGGTTCTGAAACCTGGTAATGATACTAACATAATGAGAGAACTTGAACAAGTCAACCCGACCTCTCTGAGCCTCAGTTTCCTTACTCACGAAATGAGACTGAGAACATCGAAGTTCTCTAAGGGCCTCCTAGTTCTAAAATGCTTCCAGTCTAGGAAATAGCATAGAAGTCAATACGAGTGCAGGCTGAAGGGAAAGACAGGGCAGGGAGAAGGTTGCTTCCAGCCTAGAGAACAATCTCTGAACCACACCACTTGGCTCTTCTGCCCGTCTGTGCCCAAGATTGGGAGCACAGGCAGTTAATAGAGAAGAGTGGAAAACTGCTCAGTCCTTACAGCCATCATTAACTGTCTGATTTTGGGTTTCTCAGGAAGTAGTGATAGTAGAGGTGTCCTGATAGCAAGAACCTTCAGATGATGCCGTTCCTCAAACGTAGTGAGAATTTCTCAACCTCCCTGAGTTTGTCATGACCCTCTTGTTCTTACAGAAAATTTCCAACATCCATCTCTACTTGGAACTCTAAATTCTCTGCAGCATTCTCCTCCTGTGGTGAGCAATGCAACTTCCCTAACACGAAGTGTCTGCAACTTCTCCAGAGTCTCTGCCCCTGCCGTCAGTTCGGCATCGGCTACTGGTACCCCTTTCCAGACACTCATGGGTAGTGCCTACCTTTACCAACATTCTAGCACGACTATGTTATCTGGAGTTACTGACCACAGCCAGATCTCCACTTCAGCTGCTTCCTATCCAGGTGTTCTTGAGTGGGACATCACAGCAAGCACTGAAAAGAATTCTTCTTCACTCGGAGACTTTACTCTGGCACTCACTGACCGCCACACAGCTGCCTCCTCCATGTTTCTGGCAGCCCAGTATGATAAAACTTCAGACGCCAAGAACATGGTCCCTCTACATCCATCGCTTTCTGCCAGCCTTGCTCAGGGAACACCATCTCAGATTCCAAATCAGGGGCAGAGCCGCCTGCCACTTCCCTGCCAGGAAGGAAGCCAGGTATATTACTATAACCAAGGCACACTGGGGTCTTTACTGTATGGAGAACTTGGCTCCTGCCCGCAATCCTACGGCTCGGCGTCATACACAGGAAGTCGGGCCTCTGGGCAACCAGAAATGGGAATGGGACTGAAGGAGATTCAGCCCACAAATATCCGACCACCAGCTTCCACCTCTGCAGTCTGCCACCCTGTGTCTGCTCAACGCATCACGGAAACAAGTTTTCAAGGTGAGTATAACAAACGCCAGAGAAAGTTGAAGAATGAGGTCGGCATTCAAAAATGGGGTCAAATCGACAGCTGGGAAGGGGTGTAGAGGCAGGTAGAATTTAGATCCTGAGCCTTTAATAACCACTACCTTCGCTCAGTGCCCTCTGTTTTTAGACTCTATATGGGAACACCTAGGGCTTCCCTGGTGGCGCCGTGGTTAAGAATCCGCCTGCCAATGCAATGCGGGGGACACGGGTTCGAGCCCTGGTCTGCGAAGATCCCACATGCCGTGCAGCAACTAAGCGCATGTGCCACAACGACGGAGCCTGCATTCTAGAGCCCGTGAGCCTCAACTACCGAAGCCCACGTGCCTACAGCCCATGCTCCGCAACAAGAGAAGCCACCACGATGAGAAGCCCGCACACCGCAACCAAGAGTAGCCCCCGCTAGCCGCCAACTAGAGAAAGCCCGTGCACAGCAATGAGAGACCCAGTGCAGCCAAAAAAATAAATACGTAGACTAAATAAGTTCAAACAGTAAATAAATACATAAACATAAATTACAAAAAAAAGAACACCTAATGCAGGTGGGAAGGTGGGAGGGCCACTGTAGAGGTCATCTATGCTACATGTACAAGAACCCCGAGAGCACACCAATCGGTACCACACTTTTCACTGCTGTAGCCGATCGTTCCCCCTGTACTGCCACACTGTAGCACTCCCTTCCCTCATCTACTGCTATAGTCTCTTTGGAAGGTGTTTCAGAACTCTTGTTATGAGAGTGCCAGTTGAACTGTCCTCACTTCCTTCATTTATACCAGGATTGAAGACCTTGTGGTCCGAGATCCTGTCCAGAGAGCAAGCAGGCTAAGACTCTGTCTTTGCTGATGTATTTCATCAGAAAGGGCTCTACCCCCTCTCCTAGTTCATGGTGTGACGTGTTCTTGGCCTCTCGGGAGAGTGGGGAGAATGGAAAGGACCCTATATGAGAATATGCTAGGCTTTGTAAAACATTTCAGGTTTTTAAAAATAAGACTCATTTTGTATTGGACTTACAACAGTCCTATGAAATACAAAGAAAGCCGAGAATCAGTGACAGGAAAGGATCACCAGTAAGAACTACAACAGTCACCGCTTACCTCGTAGCATAGGGCACTGTCCGTGATCCTTAAGAAGAGTTAGTAGAAATGCCTTGCCCATCTTGCCCCTGAACCCCTTGAAAGGTACACGACTGCTGTGTTGGTGTTTAGGGGGAGCATCTCACTTACCAGGGACTGACTTCTCCCTTGATTCCTCTGTAGTGATGGAGACTTCCCCGCTGATGAAAAATTCCCTGGGATTGCAACCTCCAAGCCAGACAGCTTTCCTATGGAATGACAGAGAACTTGTCAAGGTGAAACACCAGTCTGCGGGAGAAAGGG
The DNA here is from genome assembly GCF_028023285.1 of Balaenoptera ricei. Lineage (NCBI taxonomy): Eukaryota > Metazoa > Chordata > Mammalia > Artiodactyla > Balaenopteridae > Balaenoptera > Balaenoptera ricei. The sequence continues at coordinate 38,751,009 of NC_082651.1, forward strand.
AAGAAGAGAATGATGGAAATCGTTTCTGGGAAACTATTTTTACATTATGTGTTGTTTGTTCCCGGTAAATAAACTGAAATCTTCTTAACAGTAAAACAAAATCGAAACCACTAAAGCCAATAATACAGGAGTATAACGTTCGAAAAAAATTTCTTTGGCTGCGCAGCATGTGGGATCTTAGCTCCCCAACCAGGGATTGAACCCACGCCTGCTGCATTGCAAGCGCAGAGTCTTCACCACGGGACCACCGGGGAAGTCCCAGGATTATCACTTTTAAAGGAGAAGGTACAAACCCCTCGGTTCTATGAACTGGAGATTTTTAGTAAGAAGTCAATATATTTGTTGTTAGGCACATTTTATGTTAGGCTGTCTCCCTGCACAGGATGCAGGCGCCTTGAGAATGGAAGTCATATCCCTCTATAGTACGTCCCTCTTCTTTCTGCTTTGCAGTTTGCTGCTCCACTTGTTCAACCCCACCTAGTAATAACCTATACTTCCCTTGTTCCTGTTTTCCCATCTGGAAAACAGACAAAAGGCCACCAAACAATGCAAAGGTCTCAACAAATAAGGGATATCCAAAACCAGAGATGGCCAGAACTTCTGTACCCCTGATGAAATAGTCCTCATACAAAACCTGATAATCAAATTCCTTAATGCTAGGAATCACAGTGAAAAATAGTATCTGAACTGACTTCTGTCAGATGAGTGAGAACTAAGGTTAATTCAGTGTATCTGAAGCATAGAAAGTGAGGGCAAAAGTGGCACAAGATGGGACTAGAGAAGCAGAGAGGATTCTAGACCACGCAGAGTCTTAAAGGCCAACAGTGTGTTTTCTATTCTCAAAACAATGTTTGTGAGCGATGTTTATGAGCACCGTTCCAACTTGCTTTGAAGGTTTCTTGTGTGAAGAGTGGATTGGAAGGAAACAAGATATATGGACACTAGTTAGGACCTAATCGCAACAGACAGGCAAGTTCAGTATTAGGAAGTTGAGGAAGAGCTGGCTGACAGATTCCAAAAAAATTCAGGAGATGAACTGAAGCGGGCTTAATGGGGTAGGAGATGGAGGAAAGGAAGGTCTTAGGGAATTCAAGGGTTTACTGCACACATGAGCAAAGTCTCAAAATTAATCATTTGAACGTACAGAGGCGGATCTCCCAAATGACACCGGTTAGGAAGCAACGGTACGCCCTTTAGAATTCCTAGAGACAACACAAATCAACTGTTTCGATGGAAAATTCGGCGGGACTCTTGACTTCCATGGGAATACAGAGAAAAGAGACACTGATCTGGCTTGCAGGTATATTTAGGAAGTTGTTAGCCGGACATCACCTACTAGTATCATGTAAGTAGGCCGTCCGAAGTAGGAAGCTTAGGGGAAAAACCTGGAGGAAAACTTAAAAGCTGAAGCCACACCTCTACACTACACCACCTTTCACAATTTCTTCTCAGATAAGCATCATCCCCATCAGTGAAGAAACTCGTACCTCATAATAGGAAAAACAGGCCTAAAGATTCAATGTGTGTCTTGGGAGGTCCCATCTATGCGATATCTTCCTGGGACCAGAAAAGGCCCCAGGAAGATCAATCTCTGCACCCCTGAAAGCTTACCACCAAGGAAAATGACTAGGTCCATAGATTTCCTCCCTCAAACCAGCTTACCTCACACATAGATCATTAGCAACTCCGCCCTTACTCACATTATCACAGTCACAAGAGTGGTTAGGGAGAAAAGCACTAACCAGGGGAACTAAAACAGAGGCAATCCAGGCCAAGCTGGGCTGGTGGCAGATATCTGCTCCTTACGCTCGGGTGCATAATGCGACTCACCACAGTGCCTTTTTCACAGACCCTTTTGAACGTTTCTCCACAGAATCCAACAGCTCAAGTTAGCTCATGACGCTTCAAGGTCAACAGTCGTCAAGAGAAAAACATGCAATATGTCTTACAATGTTGGATTCCTTACAAACAGGACAAGGAGATAACCATGTAGACAAAACCAGAGCATTTGAAAACATCTGTATTCTACAAACACACCAGTGAATGCTATAAATAAGGTACTATGACATAAAACAAAATGAAAACTAGATGTGAGACTGTTCTCTTCAGTGTACAGACTTCATGGCAGTTGCTGCACACTATCTAGCTACTTAGATCTTTAACTCTCTGTTCTGTTAATACCAAATGAGGCCCAAGTGTGTCAACCTGTTTCCCACAGAAACCAAAAAGTCTACATGCATCTCTTTTCTCCTGTGCCCTTTCACCTTACCTGCTCCCAATTCTCCACCAACGTCCTCCTCTTTCTCTAATTATTCTCCTCTTCATTTTGCTTGGCCTTGCCCCCAAGCATGCAAGACACAGAGTCCTAGAGGTCCAAGATTCTAGAGTGGCTGTTTGCAAGGCGGAGGAGATTACAGTAACTGCCACACTGTATATACTTCTGTGCAAAGAAAAAGGGACAGTGTTCAGAATGTCTCTCACATATAACAAGAGCTGGAGATGGCAGGATACCTGTGTGGCCCAAGGAACTAGAGCTAGCAAATTATGGGCCAAACAATTGCAACCAAAGGCTGGAAGAGGAAAGGTCTGCAACCAGCTCTGTCTCCTAGCTCTCTGGTATTTGCTGCCAACGGGCAGAGTCTATTTCGTGAGGCATCAAGCACTGAAAAGAAGACTCCTGCTGCTGGAAGTTGACAGGAAGTAACGTCCAATGCAAGATCAAGGCTTGTCCTCGAAGCAATGCCCATAATGGAAGAAAAAACAAAGAGAAAGCGGAAGAGAAATGTTAAGTCGCAAGTCCAACCTGGCCCCCAGCCTAGCCCAGCCCAAGGAAGGTAGGAGTCAAGGAGAAGAAACTAAAAGAGAAGAGCCTTGGACCACAACATTCTCCACAAGGTACACTCAACAAACTTCACCCTACTCTTGAACCAAGTTACAAAGAGAGCTTCTTAATCCCTACTTTGGCTCCTTAAAAGCTGCTATCAGTTCACTCATTAGACACATATGATTTCAGAACAACTGTAATAGTTCAAACTAGATGGCTCTTTCCTTCCTAAGGATTATTAATTAAATAAGATCTATATAGCTCTAAGTATATGATACATAAAATAGAATACTCTGTAGAATGTAAGTAACTCTTAGTTCAGTGTATTAATGAACGTCTGTAAGAAATGTTGCAATGATTTCCCTAATGGAAGAGCCTGGGAGAGGTAAATCTGTCTTCTAGGATTTCCTCCCCAGAGCTCAGAAACTCAGGTGTTGTTTTAGCTCTCCTACACTCTCTTCACCCAAGCCCGCCTTCCTGTTGGGGATCGGACCTCCCTATTGGCTCTCTCATACCTTTCAACTGCCTGCTTTGTGACATCACTCTCCTACCAAACCTACTACCACTTGGTAGAGTCTTGGGGTTTCCGTGGAGCTGTTTGGACCAGTAACCAGTGACCTCTGTACTGGACACGTGCGCCGTTCAGCTGCAGCCACTCAGACATCCTCTAGTGTTGTCTCCTCATCCCTTGTACCTGCAGTGGATGCTTCCTCTTCTCTGACCATGTCAGGTAAGAAAAGAAACTTTGGAAAGTTTTGCGTTCGATTTCTTTTGCCCCTAAATTGAGTAGGAGATTCAAAATAGCATGGAATAATGAGGGAAAGTATTGAACTACAAGTCTGGAGACCTAATTTCACTTTTGACTTTGACGTTTACTATCTGTGTGACTTTGGACAAATCACTGGCTGTCTCACAAAGCCTGTTGCTTTCCTTAACTGTTACGTGAGGATACCACATTGGGTTGATCACTCTGATCCCCTTCTTTTCCAGTATTGAGCCTTAAAGGGTACCCATGTAGAAAACGAAATCAGACACTTCTCAAGAGTGTTTCAACAGAAACATAGAAAAGCCAGGGGACATAGAAAACTAGCAATATATACCAAGATGTTTCATCTCTAATGGTCTCCCTCCACTAGGATTTCGACTAGTTGAAAAGAGAGAATAGGGAGAGAGGATGGAGAGTACTGGGCTCTACAGGGAGGCACAGAGTCGAGCGTAAGGAAGTTTAGGATGGTTTTCATTAGCACAGGCCAACAGGCACCAAGAGATGGGAGAAAATGTAAGAATGAAGAGGGAAAGCATAGAGGAGCTCTCAAGAAAAACGGAGTTTGCAATGGAATGCTGATGGGAACCAAAGATTTTCAATTAAAGCAGAAACAGCACAGAGGGAAACCTGCTCAGAGCAGGGCAAAACCAAGTTGATGGTAGCAAACCCTTACATTAACAGACTAAGAAGGAAAGTAAGGCCAGAACAGGGGATCACCAGGAAAGGCAGCTTATCAGAAAAGTCATACTCCATTTTCTTTCTTTTATTGCCTCTCTGAATACAGTTGGCCACTTGACAGTTTTGAATATAAACGTTTTAGAAATACGTTTTAGAAATGATGCCTCCTATAAACAAGCAACCACAGTGGTTATCTAGGGGGCTGCTTTTCAGTGTTTTATTCTTTCTAATTTTTAAACTAGGTAGACATTTCGCCAATTCAACATTTTAAGTGATATCTTCTAAATTGAATCAGAAGGACTATTTTCCTTTGTGTGATATGTAGGTTCTAAGGCAAGGCTGCTTTTCATTTTTACAGTTATTTCCTTCCTAACACAGAGAGCACATTGATCAACAGCCATCGTTCGCTTGTAGATCTTAGCTACCGAAGAAGAAGAAGAAGAAGAAAAAGTCAAGCCCCACATCTCTAATTCCCCCCCACTTAGGGAATTCCCTGGCGGTCCAGTGCTTAGGACTCGGTGCTTTCACGGCCAGGGCCACGCGGCGCGGCCAAAGAAACAAAACAAACAAACATCCACGTTTATCGAAAACCATATTGTGGAGTCCTGTGGATTTTCTTACATTTGAAAATCTTTTTTAATGGGATTCTAGGCATGATGGTTTTTTGAGGTTTTGGGATGCCATCTTCTTGGATGCTGAAGATGATTCTAATCTAAGTTCTAGGATAAATCCAAAAACCTTCCTGATACATTTTAAGCTTCCTTTCTGCTTATTATATAAGCTATATTCATTGAAATATATATTTCTCCTAGGCTTAATACCTCTTACTTGCTGGGTAAAAATATGAAGGAGCACAATAATGAAACTCTTTTACACTTATTATTTTGCCGTCTGCTTCGTACCGGTTTTCATTGAAATACTTGTCTATGTGTGTTGTGGCTACCTATACATGCACATTTATTGCATTCTGTTGCTTGTTATGCATTTTTTACTGACATACCTTCTCTGTCTGTATGCATTGGCTAGGAATTCATTCACCTCTATCACCTCCATCGTGTTTTCTGGTTAATAGTATTCACTAAAATAGAGTGGGCAAAATTCACTTTCATAATGTTGCATGGATGGTACAGAATGCCATTTGTTAGTAAATTCATTAGGCTTCGATACTTGCCACATACCCCAGTTTTCATTAATATCTATGGATTTCTTTTTCGTTAACGTAATATGCTTGTCATGATTTTTCTTTGTCTTTCTAGAACTTATTGTATCTTCCTCCATATAAATCATACGCAATAGATCAGCTTATTCATCTATTAATTATTACTGCTATTATTATTGGTGGTGGTGTTATAACCACTTTATAGATGAGTAATCTGAAGGAATCAGATAACTTTTCCCTTTCCAAAAGCACTTAAGAAATCCACTTTCGGGTAATCATTTTGAGGTAGGATGAGAAACCAGGCTTGAAGAGGGCAAAAATGACTCTTTCAATTCACCAGTTGGACTGAGCTGTACGTCACCTCTAGGTAATAGCGTGGGAACTGCACAAGCAAAGGGAGACACTGAAGACGACAATGGTAATAGCCGTACTGTTTTCTAATGGACAAAAAAAATGCCTATATTATAAGTTCTGTTTCTCCTGCTTTCTGGCAGTATCATGCTCAGAGTGGAGTCCTGGCAAGGAAGTCAGGATACTTAGGTTCTGAAACCTGGTAATGATACTAACATAATGAGAGAACTTGAACAAGTCAACCCGACCTCTCTGAGCCTCAGTTTCCTTACTCACGAAATGAGACTGAGAACATCGAAGTTCTCTAAGGGCCTCCTAGTTCTAAAATGCTTCCAGTCTAGGAAATAGCATAGAAGTCAATACGAGTGCAGGCTGAAGGGAAAGACAGGGCAGGGAGAAGGTTGCTTCCAGCCTAGAGAACAATCTCTGAACCACACCACTTGGCTCTTCTGCCCGTCTGTGCCCAAGATTGGGAGCACAGGCAGTTAATAGAGAAGAGTGGAAAACTGCTCAGTCCTTACAGCCATCATTAACTGTCTGATTTTGGGTTTCTCAGGAAGTAGTGATAGTAGAGGTGTCCTGATAGCAAGAACCTTCAGATGATGCCGTTCCTCAAACGTAGTGAGAATTTCTCAACCTCCCTGAGTTTGTCATGACCCTCTTGTTCTTACAGAAAATTTCCAACATCCATCTCTACTTGGAACTCTAAATTCTCTGCAGCATTCTCCTCCTGTGGTGAGCAATGCAACTTCCCTAACACGAAGTGTCTGCAACTTCTCCAGAGTCTCTGCCCCTGCCGTCAGTTCGGCATCGGCTACTGGTACCCCTTTCCAGACACTCATGGGTAGTGCCTACCTTTACCAACATTCTAGCACGACTATGTTATCTGGAGTTACTGACCACAGCCAGATCTCCACTTCAGCTGCTTCCTATCCAGGTGTTCTTGAGTGGGACATCACAGCAAGCACTGAAAAGAATTCTTCTTCACTCGGAGACTTTACTCTGGCACTCACTGACCGCCACACAGCTGCCTCCTCCATGTTTCTGGCAGCCCAGTATGATAAAACTTCAGACGCCAAGAACATGGTCCCTCTACATCCATCGCTTTCTGCCAGCCTTGCTCAGGGAACACCATCTCAGATTCCAAATCAGGGGCAGAGCCGCCTGCCACTTCCCTGCCAGGAAGGAAGCCAGGTATATTACTATAACCAAGGCACACTGGGGTCTTTACTGTATGGAGAACTTGGCTCCTGCCCGCAATCCTACGGCTCGGCGTCATACACAGGAAGTCGGGCCTCTGGGCAACCAGAAATGGGAATGGGACTGAAGGAGATTCAGCCCACAAATATCCGACCACCAGCTTCCACCTCTGCAGTCTGCCACCCTGTGTCTGCTCAACGCATCACGGAAACAAGTTTTCAAGGTGAGTATAACAAACGCCAGAGAAAGTTGAAGAATGAGGTCGGCATTCAAAAATGGGGTCAAATCGACAGCTGGGAAGGGGTGTAGAGGCAGGTAGAATTTAGATCCTGAGCCTTTAATAACCACTACCTTCGCTCAGTGCCCTCTGTTTTTAGACTCTATATGGGAACACCTAGGGCTTCCCTGGTGGCGCCGTGGTTAAGAATCCGCCTGCCAATGCAATGCGGGGGACACGGGTTCGAGCCCTGGTCTGCGAAGATCCCACATGCCGTGCAGCAACTAAGCGCATGTGCCACAACGACGGAGCCTGCATTCTAGAGCCCGTGAGCCTCAACTACCGAAGCCCACGTGCCTACAGCCCATGCTCCGCAACAAGAGAAGCCACCGCGATGAGAAGCCCGCACACCGCAACCAAGAGTAGCCCCCGCTAGCCGCCAACTAGAGAAAGCCCGTGCACAGCAATGAGAGACCCAGTGCAGCCAAAAAATAAATACGTAGACTAAATAAGTTCAAACAGTAAATAAATACATAAACATAAATTACAAAAAAAAGAACACCTAATGCAGGTGGGAAGGTGGGAGGGCCACTGTAGAGGTCATCTATGCTACATGTACAAGAACCCCGAGAGCACACCAATCGGTACCACACTTTTCACTGCTGTAGCCGATCGTTCCCCCTGTACTGCCACACTGTAGCACTCCCTTCCCTCATCTACTGCTATAGTCTCTTTGGAAGGTGTTTCAGAACTCTTGTTATGAGAGTGCCAGTTGAACTGTCCTCACTTCCTTCATTTATACCAGGATTGAAGACCTTGTGGTCCGAGATCCTGTCCAGACAGCAAGCAGGCTAAGACTCTGTCTTTGTTGATGTATTTCATCAGCAAGGGCTCTACCCCCTCTCCTAGTTCATGGTGTGACGTGTTCTTGGCCTCTCGGGAAAGTGGGGAGAATGGAAAGGACCCTATATGAGAATGCTAGGCTCTGTAAAACATTTCAGGTTTTTAAAAATAAGACTCATTTTGTATTGGACTTATAACAGTCCTATGAAATACAAAGCGAGCCGAGAATCAGCGACAGGAAAGGCTCACCAGTAAGAATTACAACAGTCACCGCTTACCTCGTAGCATAGGGCACTGTCCATGATCCTTAAGAAGAGTTAGTAGAAATGCCTTGCCCATCTTGCCCCTGAACCCCTTGAAAGGTACACGACTGCTGTGTTGGTGTTTAGGGGGAGCATCTCACTTACCAGGGACTGACTTCTCCCTTGATCCCTTTGTAGGGATGGAGACCTCCCCCCTGGTGATGAAAAATTCCCTGGGATTGCAACCTCCAAGCCAGACGTTTTGTGTGACACAAAGTCAAGAACTCCCCAAGTCCTGCAGTAGCAGAAACAGCCACATACTTGAGAGTAACCCACCATCTGAACTTGGGGACATTTCAGTGACAGCTCCAGTCCAGAGTGCCAGGCGTCTCCTGGCCCTGCCTCCAGCTCCAAGCCAGGGACAAATAGAGAGTAAGCACGTGGATGATATCAAAACCAAGCTTTCAAAGCCTCTGGATGCCTACCAGATCCCAACAGAGAACCAAGATCCTCCACTACTCCCTTTAGGAATCCCTGATATTCACCAGCCGCTGGCCTGCACCGATCCCCTCAGCCAAGAGGAGCAGCCTGGTTCTGAAAATGCTGATCTGGGAGAGAACAGCCGGAGTCGTCAGGACCTAGGGACACTTGAAAATGGGATTGAACCTAGCAGTGGTCTTGCAGACGTTACTACACTGGCGGAGGATATTCACCTTCCCCAGCTCTTTAATCCTTTGAAAGAGCTTGATCAATCCCAAGGTCCCAACGTGATCAAAGCTAAAGACACCAGAGCCATTAAGGTGAATCAGGTGCAGGAAAAGCCAAGTGTCATAAAGGTTCCCTCTGATCAACCCAGGAAGAACAAACAGAAAGCCTCTGAGCCTATCAGTGGCGCTCCCAAGGCCAAAATCCAGCCAAAGAATCCAGAGTGCCTGTTAGGGGGAGAAGTGGTTACCTGCCACGCTGCAGTCAGTGACAGGGCTCCTGTGAACACGGCCAAGCACTCTCAAGGCAAACCTCAGAAAGCTGCATCCAGAAAGATCAGCAAAACTAAGAGCCACGGGCAGGAAAAGACCAAAAGGACCAGAGGGAGAAACAAGGCTGAAGAGAACAAGCAGTCAGGGAACAAAGTCAAGGCAGAAGAGAAGCCAGCAATCCCCCACACGAAGCGAAAGGAACACCAAACTGAGCTTCTCCAACAGAGCTTTCAAAAGCCTCGAACCTCCCTTGGCGTGCGCATGCTGGAGTCTGTGAAGGTTCTTCATGCGCTGGGGAAGAAGAATGAGACGAAAACTGGGCTCTCTTCCTGTCGGCTCTTGGGAAAGTCAAGCAACCCCAAAGACCCCCAGCCACCCCCAGCTATCCAGCCATGGCGGCATACCCCACGTGAGGGGAAGGGTCCTGAGAAAACGCAAGTCCAAGCCCAGAAACCAGACAGCAGTGCTGAAACAGAGTGTCCATCTCCAGCCCAGTATGAGCGGCCTCCTCCTGGGAAGGTCAAGTTGATACCTCTGCCTTTTTCTGCCTGGGACAAGCCTCAAGCTCGACCCGCTCCTCGGAGGCCACAGTCTCTGGCCTCACATCGGCCTGCTGGGGCTTACCGTGCCCAGCCTGGTTCTACTGACTCAGCTCAACCTGCTGCAGTCAATTCATCCCAGCCAGCTCCTGCCTCTTTGCCAGGCCCCGCCAAACCAGCTCAGCCAACTGTGACCAACCCAACCCAACCGGCTTGGACCAACCACACCCAGCCTCGTGTCCCTCAGTCTGCTGCTCCTAGGCCTGCACCCTCCAAAACTTCATCTGGCGCTCCTCTCCAGCGGGAGCCTGTTCCCCCTGCTGTGAATAAGCGCCAGGCCCCACCCAAGCTCCAAACCCAATTTCTACTCCAAGACTTCAGCAAGCAACGAGTTCCATGGAGGGAACCCAACGTGCCTGAGCCAGTCATGTCAAAGCCCATCGAACAAGAGCAGAGGCCAGAGCGAGAGGCCATGAAGAGGCGGGCTCAACAACAACGGGAGAATGCTGCCAGATACACCTCTTCGGGCAAGCTGCAATTTTTCACCGAGAGGGAAAACGAAATGGAAATTGCCGACTACTACGGATACGTCAAGTGAGAGCTGCTAGGATTCTTGGTGCCACCTTGGCTACCAGCTGTTCTTCCATACACAGGTAAGACAGGTATAGAACTGAATAAGTAAATGGAATACAATTAAATAGACGAGTAACAAACCTTTCGAATTTTCAGATGCTGCTAACTGGGGCGTGAGAAAGGAAGGACTGAAAGTTGGATGGGAGAATGAAGGAAAGGGGTAAAAACTGAGCAAAGAGGAAGGAACTTGGCCCAGGGCTAGGAAGGCCAAAAGAGACGTATGGATTTAGGAAAGGAAGCAGGAGTGAGGATGAAATGGCAGAAGTAAAAAGCAGGGTCAGAGGTCTGGGTTGAAAGAACACAATTGGAGTAGAGTTGAAGGTGACAGAAGAGGAGTCTAGGTTTACTAGGAGAAATAGAAAAAGTCTCTCGGGGACGCTGGCCTTAAGTCTCACAACCACCAGATAGGTATTTCAGAAAACAAGAGGTTCAGGACACATCTCTGAAAGGTCTGAGTTGCCTTATTCAGGTGTGACTGTAGTGGGGGAATAGGGAAATCTACCAGAGAAGTGGCTAGGGCTCAGAGTTATCCTAGGGGCAGCTGACGACAGGGGCAGAGCCAAGGGAACTGCTGGAACAGGAGGCCCACGAACAAATCAGGGGCAGAGCCGCCTGTCACTTCCCTGCCAGGAAGGAAGCCAGGTATATTACTATAACCAAGGCACACTGGGGTCTTTACTGTATGGAGAACTTGGCTCCTGCCCGCAATCCTACGGCTCGGCGTCACACACAGGAAGTCGGGCCTCTGGGCAACCAGAAATGGGAACGGGACTGAAGGAGATTCAGCCCACAAATATCCGACCACCAGCTTCCACCTCTGCAGTCTGCCACCCTGTGTCTGCTCAACGCATCACAGAAACAAGTTTTCAAGGTGAGTATACAGACGGCAGAGAAAAGTTGAACAATGAGGTCAGCATTGAAAAATGGGGTCAAATCGACAGCTGGGAAGGGGTGTAGAGACAGGTAGAATTTAGATCCTGAGCCTTTAATAACCACTACCTTCTCTCAGTGCTCTCTGTTTTTAGACTCTATATGAGAACACCTAGGGCTTCCCTGGTGGCGCCTGCCAATGCAGGGGACACGGGTTCGAGCCCTGGTCTGCGAAGATCCCACATGCCGTGCAGCAACTAAGCGCATGTGCCACAACGACGGAGCCTGCATTCTAGAGCCCGTGAGCCTCAACTACCGAAGCCCACGTGCCTACAGCCCATGCTCCGCAACAAGAGAAGCCACCGCGATGAGATGCCCGCACACCGCAACCAAGAGTAGCCCCCGCTAGCCGCCAACTAGAGAAAGCCCGTGCACAGCAATGAGAGACCCAGTGCGGCCAAAAAAATAAATACGTAGAATAAATAAGTTCAAACAGTAAATAAATACATAAACATAAATTACAAAAAAAAAGAACACCTAATGCAGGTGGGAAGGTGGGAGGGCCACTGTAGAGGTCATCTATGCTACATGTACAAGAACCCCGAGAGCACACCAATCGGTACCACACTTTTCACTGCTGTAGCCGATCGTTCCCCCCTGTACTGCCACACTGTAGCACTCCCTTCCCTCATCTACTGCTATAGTCTCTTTGGAAGGTTATTTCAGAACTCTTGTTATGAGAGTGCCAGTTGAACTGTCCTCACTTCCTTCATTTATACCAGGATTGAAGACCTTGTGGTCCGAGATCCTGTCCAGAGAGCAAGCAGGCTAAGGCTCTGTCTTTGTTGATGTATTTCATCAGAAAGGGCTCTACCCCCTCTCCTAGTTCATGGTGTGAAGTGTTCTTGGCCTCTCGGGAAAGTGGGGAGAATGGAAAGGACCCTATATGAGAATGCTAGGCTCTGTAAAACATTTCAGGTTTTTAAAAATAAGACTCATTTTGTATTGGACTTACAACAGTCCTATGAAATACAAAGAAAGCCGAGAATCAGTGACAGGAAAGGATCACCAGTAAGAACTACAACAGTCACCGCTTACCTCGTAGCATAGGGCACTGTCCGTGATCCTTAAGAAGAGTTAGTAGAAATGCCTTTGCCCATCTTGCCCCTGAACCCCTTGAAAGGTACACGACTGCTGTGTTGGTGTTTAGGGGGAGCATCTCACTTACCAGGGACTGACTTCTCCCTTGATTCCTCTGTAGTGATGGAGACTTCCCCGCTGATGAAAAATTCCCTGGGATTGCAACCTCCAAGCCAGACAGCTTTCCTATGGAATGACAGAGAACTTGTCAAGGTGAAACACCAGTCTGCGGGAGAAAGGGAAGAAGAGAATGATGGAAATCGTTTCTGGGAAACTATTTTTACATTATGTGTTGTTTGTTCCCGGTAAATAAACTGAAATCTTCTTAACAGTAAAACAAAATCGAAACCACTAAAGCCAATAATACAGGAGTATAACGTTCGAAAAAAATTTCTTTGGCTGCGCAGCATGTGGGATCTTAGCTCCCCAACCAGGGACTGAACCCACGCCTGCTGCATTGGAAGCGCAGAGTCTTCACCACGGGACCACCGGGGAAGTCCCAGGACTACCACTTTTAAAGGAGAAGGTACAAACCCCTCGGTTCTATGAACTGGAGATTTTTAGTAAGAAGTCAATATATTTGTTGTTAGGCACATTTTATGTTAGGCTGTCTCCCTGCACAGGATGCAGGCGCCTTGAGAATGGAAGTCATATCCCTCTATAGTGCGTCCCTCTTCTTTCTGCTTTGCAGTTTGCTGCTCCACTTGTTCAACCCCACCTAGTAATAACCTATACTTCCCTTGTTCCTGTTTTCCCATCTGGAAAACAGACAAAAGGCAACCAAACAACGCAAAGGTCTCAACAAATAAGGGATATCCAAAACCAGAGATGGCCAGAACTTCTGTACCCCTGATGAAATAGTCCTCATACAAAACCTGATAATCAAATTCCTTAATGCTAGGAATCACAGTGAAAAATAGTATCTGAACTGACTTCTGTCAGATGAGTGAGAACTAAGGTTAATTCAGTGTATCTGAAGCATAGAAAGTGAGGGCAAAAGTGGCACAAGATGGGGCTAGAGAAGCAGAGAGGATTCTAGACCACGCAGAGTCTTAAAGGCCAACAGTGTGTTTTCTATTCTCAAAACAATGTTTGTGAGCGATGTTTATGAGCAACGTTCCAACTTGCTTTGAAGGTTTCTTGTGTGAAGAGTGGATGGGAAGGAAACAAGATATATATGGACACTAGTTAGGACCTAATCGCAACAGACAGGCAAGTTCAGTATTAGGAAGTTGAGGAAGAGCTGGCTGACAGATTCCAAAGAAATTCAGGAGATGAACTGAAGCGGGCTTAATGGGGTAGGAGATGGAGGAAAGGAAGGTCTTAGGGAATTCAAGGGTTTACTGCACACATGAGCAAAGTCTCAAAATTAATCATTTGAACGTACAGAGGCGGATCTCCCAAATGACACCGGTTAGGAAGCAACGGTACGCCCTTTAGAATTCCTAGAGACAACACAAATCAACTGTTTCGATGGAAAATTCGGCGGGACTCTTGACTTCCATGGGAATACAGAGAAAAGAGACACTGATCTGGCTTGCAGGTATATTTAGGAAGTTGTTAGCCGGACATCACCTACTAGTATCATGTAAGTAGGCCGTCCGAAGTAGGAAGCTTAGGGGAAAAACCTGGAGGAAAACTTAAAAGCTGAAGCCACACCTCCACACTACACCACCTTTCACAATTTCTTCTCAGATAAGCATCATCCCCATCAGTGAAGAAACTCGTACCTCATAATAGGAAAAACAGGCCTAAAGATTCAATGTGTGTCTTGGGAGGTCCCATCTATGCGATATCTTCCTGGGACCAGAAAAGGCCCCAGGAAGATCAATCTCTGCACCCCTGAAAGCTTACCACCAAGGAAAATGACTAGGTCCATAGATTTCCTCCCTCAAACCAGCTTACCTCACACATAGATCATTAGCAACTCAGCCCGTACTCACATTATCACAGTCACAAGAGTGGTTAGGGAGAAAAGCACTAACCAGGGGAACTAAAACAGAGGCAATCCAGGCCAAGCTGGGCTGGTGGCAGATATCTGCTCCTTACGCTCGGGTGCATAATGCGACTCACCACAGTGCCTTTTTCACAGACCCTTTTGAACGTTTCTCCACAGAATCCAACAGCTCAAGTTAGCTCATGACGCTTCAAGGTCAACAGTCGTCAAGAGAAAAACATGCAATATGTCTTACAATGTTGGATTCCTTACAAACAGGACAAGGAGATAACCATGTAGACAAAACCAGAGCATTTGAAAACATCTGTATTCTACAAACACACCAGTGAATGCTATAAATAAGGTACTATGACATAAAACAAAATGAAAACTAGATGTGAGACTGTTCTCTTCAGTGTACAGACTTCATGGCAGTTGCTGCACACTATCTAGCTACTTAGATCTTTAACTCTCTGTTCTGTTAATACCAAATGAGGCCCAAGTGTGTCAACCTGTTTCCCACAGAAACCAAAAAGTCTACATGCATCTCTTTTCTCCTGTGCCCTTTTCACCTTACCTGCTCCCAATTCTCCACCAACGTCCTCCTCTTTCTCTAATTATTCTCCTCTTCATTTTGCTTGGCCTTGCCCCCAAGCATGCAAGACAGAGAGTCCTAGAGGTCCAAGATTCTAGAGTGGCTGTTTGCAAGGCGGAGGAGATTACAGTAACTGCCACACTGTATATACTTCTGTGCAAAGAAAAAGGGACAGTGTTCAGAATGTCTCTCACATATAACAAGAGCTGGAGATGGCAGGATACCTGTGTGGCCCAAGGAACTAGAGCTAGCAAATTACGGGCCAAACAATTGCAACCAAAGGCTGGAAGAGGAAAGGTCTGCAACCAGCTCTGTCTCCTAGCTCTCTGGTATTTGCTGCCAACGGGCAGAGTCTATTTCGTGAGGCATCAAGCACTGAAAAGAAGACTCCTGCTGCTGGAAGTTGACAGGAAGTAACGTCCAATGCAAGATCAAGGCTTGTCCTCGAAGCAATGCCCATAATGGAAGAAAAAAAAACAAGAGAAAGCGGAAGAGAAATGTTAAGTCGCAAGTCCAACCTGGCCCCCAGCCTAGCCCAGCCCAAGGAAGGTAGGAGTCAAGGAGAAGAAACTAAAAGAGAAGAGCCTTGGACCACAACATTCTCCACAAGGTACACTCAACAAACTTCACCCTACTCTTGAACCAAGTTACAAAGAGAGCTTCTTAATCCCTACTTTGGCTCCTTAAAAGCTGCTATCAGTTCACTCATTAGACACATATGATTTCAGAACAACTGTAATAGTTCAAACTAGATGGCTCTTTCCTTCCTAAGGATTATTAATTAAATAAGATCTATATAGCTCTAAGTATATGATACATAAAATAGAATACTCTGTAGAATGTAAGTAACTCTTAGTTCAGTGTATTAATGAACGTCTGTAAGAAATGTTGCAATGATTTCCCTAATGGAAGAGCCTGGGGGAGGTAAATCTGTCTTCTAGGATTTCCTCCCCAGAGCTCAGAAACTCAGGTGTTGTTTTAGCTCTCCTACACTCTCTTCACCCAAGCCCGCCTTCCTGTTGGGGATCGGACCTCCCTATTGGCTCTCTCATACCTTTCAACTGCCTGCTTTGTGACATCACTCTCCTACCAAACCTACTACCACTTGGTAGAGCCTTGGGGTTTCCGTGGAGCTGTTTGGACCAGTAACCAGTGACCTCTGTACTGGACACGTGCGCCGTTCAGCTGCAGCCACTCAGACATCCTCTAGTGTTGTCTCCTCATCCCTTGTACCTGCAGTGGATGCTTCCTCTTCTCTGACCATGTCAGGTAAGAAAAGAAACTTTGGAAAGTTTTGCGTTCGATTTCTTTTGCCCCTAAATTGAGTAGGAGATTCAAAATAGCATGGAATAATGAGGGAAAGTATTGAACTACAAGTCTGGAGACCTAATTTCACTTTTGACTTTGACGTTTACTATCTGTGTGACTTTGGACAAATCACTGGCTGTCTCACAAAGCCTGTTGCTTTCCTTAACTGTTACGTTAGGATACCACATTGGGTTGATCACTCTGATCCCCTTCTTTTCCAGTACTGAGCCTTAAAGGGTACCCATGTAGAAAACGAAATCAGACACTTCTCAAGAGTGTTTCAACAGAAACATAGAAAAGCCAGGGGACATAGAAAACTAGCAATATATACCAAGATGTTTCATCTCTAATGGTCTCCCTCCACTAGGATTTCGACTAGTTGAAAAGAGAGAATAGGGAGAGAGGATGGAGAGTACTGGGCTCTACAGGGAGGCACAGAGTCGAGCGTAAGGAAGTTTAGGATGGTTTTCATTAGCACAGGCCAACAGGCACCAAGAGATGGGAGAAAATGTAAGAATGAAGAGGGAAAGCATAGAGGAGCTCTCAAGAAAAACGGAGTTTGCAATGGAATGCTGATGGGAACCAAAGATTTTCAATTAAAGCAGAAACAGCACAGAGGGAAACCTGCTCAGAGCAGGGCAAAACCAAGTTGATGGTAGCAAACCCTTACATTAACAGACGAAGAAGGAAAGTAAGGCCAGAACAGGGGATCACCAGGAAAGGCAGCTTATCAGAAAAGTCATACTCCGTTTTCTTTCTTTTATTGCCTCTCTGAATACAGTTGGCCACTTGACAGTTTTGAATATAAACATTTTAGAAACACGTTTTAGAAATGATGCCTCCTATAAACAAGCAACCACAGTGGTTATCTAGGGGGCTGCTTTTCAGTGTTTTATTCTTTCTAATTTTTAAACTAGGTAGACATTTCGCCAATTCAACATTTTAAGTGATATCTTCTAAATTGAATCAGAAGGACTATTTTCCTTTGTGTGATATGTAGGTTCTAAGGCAAGGCTGCTTTTCATTTTTACAGTTATTTCCTTCCTAACACAGAGAGCACATTGATCAACAGCCATCGTTCGCTTGTAGATCTTAGCTACCGAAGAAGAAGAAGAAGAAGAAAAAGTCAAGCCCCACATCTCTAATTCCCCCCCACTTAGGGAATTCCCTGGCGGTCCAGTGCTTAGGACTCGGTGCTTTCACGGCCAGGGCCACGCGGCGCGGCCAAAGAAACAAAACAAACAAACATCCACGTTTATCGAAAACCATATTGTGGAGTCCTGTGGATTTTCTTACATTTGAAAATCTTTTTTAATGGGATTCTAGGCATGATGGTTTTTTGAGGTTTTGGGATGCCATCTTCTTGGATGCTGAAGATGATTCTAATCTAAGTTCTAGGATAAATCCAAAAACCTTCCTGATACATTTTAAGCTTCCTTTCTGCTTATTATATAAGCTATATTCATTGAAATATATATTTCTCCTAGGCTTAATACCTCTTACTTGCTGGGTAAAAATATGAAGGAGCACAATAATGAAACTCTTTTACACTTATTATTTTGCCGTCTGCTTCGTACCGGTTTTCATTGAAATACTTGTCTATGTGTGTTGTGGCTACCTATACATGCACATTTATTGCATTCTGTTGCTTGTTATGCATTTTTTACTGACATACCTTCTCTGTCTGTATGCATTGGCTAGGAATTCATTCACCTCTATCACCTCCATCGTGTTTTCTGGTTAATAGTATTCACTAAAATAGAGTGGGCAAAATTCACTTTCATAATGTTGCATGGATGGTACAGAATGCCATTTGTTAGTAAATTCATTAGGCTTCGATACTTGCCACATACCCCAGTTTTCATTAATATCTATGGATTTCTTTTTCGTTAACGTAATATGCTTGTCATGATTTTTCTTTGTCTTTCTAGAACTTATTGTATCTTCCTCCATATAAATCATACGCAATAGATCAGCTTATTCATCTATTAATTATTACTGCTATTATTATTGGTGGTGGTGTTATAACCACTTTATAGATGAGTAATCTGAAGGAATCAGATAACTTTTCCCTTTCCAAAAGCACTTAAGAAATCCACTTTCGGGTAATCATTTTGAGGTAGGATGAGAAACCAGGCTTGAAGAGGGCAAAAATGACTCTTTCAATTCACCAGTTGGACTGAGCTGTACGTCACCTCTAGGTAATAGCGTGGGAACTGCACAAGCAAAGGGAGACACTGAAGACGACAATGGTAATAGCCGTACTGTTTTCTAATGGACAAAAAAAATGCCTATATTATAAGTTCTGTTTCTCCTGCTTTCTGGCAGTATCATGCTCAGAGTGGAGTCCTGGCAAGGAAGTCAGGATACTTAGGTTCTGAAACCTGGTAATGATACTAACATAATGAGAGAACTTGAACAAGTCAACCCGACCTCTCTGAGCCTCAGTTTCCTTACTCACGAAATGAGACTGAGAACATCGAAGTTCTCTAAGGGCCTCCTAGTTCTAAAATGCTTCCAGTCTAGGAAATAGCATAGAAGTCAATACGAGTGCAGGCTGAAGGGAAAGACAGGGCAGGGAGAAGGTTGCTTCCAGCCTAGAGAACAATCTCTGAACCACACCACTTGGCTCTTCTGCCCGTCTGTGCCCAAGATTGGGAGCACAGGCAGTTAATAGAGAAGAGTGGAAAACTGCTCAGTCCTTACAGCCATCATTAACTGTCTGATTTTGGGTTTCTCAGGAAGTAGTGATAGTAGAGGTGTCCTGATAGCAAGAACCTTCAGATGATGCCGTTCCTCAAACGTAGTGAGAATTTCTCAACCTCCCTGAGTTTGTCATGACCCTCTTGTTCTTACAGAAAATTTCCAACATCCATCTCTACTTGGAACTCTAAATTCTCTGCAGCATTCTCCTCCTGTGGTGAGCAATGCAACTTCCCTAACACGAAGTGTCTGCAACTTCTCCAGAGTCTCTGCCCCTGCCGTCAGTTCGGCATCGGCTACTGGTACCCCTTTCCAGACACTCATGGGTAGTGCCTACCTTTACCAACATTCTAGCACGACTATGTTATCTGGAGTTACTGACCACAGCCAGATCTCCACTTCAGCTGCTTCCTATCCAGGTGTTCTTGAGTGGGACATCACAGCAAGCACTGAAAAGAATTCTTCTTCACTCGGAGACTTTACTCTGGCACTCACTGACCGCCACACAGCTGCCTCCTCCATGTTTCTGGCAGCCCAGTATGATAAAACTTCAGACGCCAAGAACATGGTCCCTCTACATCCATCGCTTTCTGCCAGCCTTGCTCAGGGAACACCATCTCAGATTCCAAATCAGGGGCAGAGCCGCCTGCCACTTCCCTGCCAGGAAGGAAGCCAGGTATATTACTATAACCAAGGCACACTGGGGTCTTTACTGTATGGAGAACTTGGCTCCTGCCCGCAATCCTACGGCTCGGCGTCATACACAGGAAGTCGGGCCTCTGGGCAACCAGAAATGGGAATGGGACTGAAGGAGATTCAGCCCACAAATATCCGACCACCAGCTTCCACCTCTGCAGTCTGCCACCCTGTGTCTGCTCAACGCATCACGGAAACAAGTTTTCAAGGTGAGTATAACAAACGCCAGAGAAAGTTGAAGAATGAGGTCGGCATTCAAAAATGGGGTCAAATCGACAGCTGGGAAGGGGTGTAGAGGCAGGTAGAATTTAGATCCTGAGCCTTTAATAACCACTACCTTCGCTCAGTGCCCTCTGTTTTTAGACTCTATATGGGAACACCTAGGGCTTCCCTGGTGGCGCCGTGGTTAAGAATCCGCCTGCCAATGCAATGCGGGGGACACGGGTTCGAGCCCTGGTCTGCGAAGATCCCACATGCCGTGCAGCAACTAAGCGCATGTGCCACAACGACGGAGCCTGCATTCTAGAGCCCGTGAGCCTCAACTACCGAAGCCCACGTGCCTACAGCCCATGCTCCGCAACAAGAGAAGCCACCGCGATGAGAAGCCCGCACACCGCAACCAAGAGTAGCCCCCGCTAGCCGCCAACTAGAGAAAGCCCGTGCACAGCAATGAGAGACCCAGTGCAGCCAAAAAATAAATACGTAGACTAAATAAGTTCAAACAGTAAATAAATACATAAACATAAATTACAAAAAAAAGAACACCTAATGCAGGTGGGAAGGTGGGAGGGCCACTGTAGAGGTCATCTATGCTACATGTACAAGAACCCCGAGAGCACACCAATCGGTACCACACTTTTCACTGCTGTAGCCGATCGTTCCCCCTGTACTGCCACACTGTAGCACTCCCTTCCCTCATCTACTGCTATAGTCTCTTTGGAAGGTGTTTCAGAACTCTTGTTATGAGAGTGCCAGTTGAACTGTCCTCACTTCCTTCATTTATACCAGGATTGAAGACCTTGTGGTCCGAGATCCTGTCCAGAGAGCAAGCAGGCTAAGACTCTGTCTTTGTTGATGTATTTCATCAGCAAGGGCTCTACCCCCTCTCCTAGTTCATGGTGTGACGTGTTCTTGGCCTCTCGGGAAAGTGGGGAGAATGGAAAGGACCCTATATGAGAATGCTAGGCTCTGTAAAACATTTCAGGTTTTTAAAAATAAGACTCATTTTGTATTGGACTTATAACAGTCCTATGAAATACAAAGCGAGCCGAGAATCAGCGACAGGAAAGGCTCACCAGTAAGAATTACAACAGTCACCGCTTACCTCGTAGCATAGGGCACTGTCCATGATCCTTAAGAAGAGTTAGTAGAAATGCCTTGCCCATCTTGCCCCTGAACCCCTTGAAAGGTACACGACTGCTGTGTTGGTGTTTAGGGGGAGCATCTCACTTACCAGGGACTGACTTCTCCCTTGATCCCTTTGTAGGGATGGAGACCTCCCCCCTGGTGATGAAAAATTCCCTGGGATTGCAACCTCCAAGCCAGACGTTTTGTGTGACACAAAGTCAAGAACTCCCCAAGTCCTGCAGTAGCAGAAACAGCCACATACTTGAGAGTAACCCACCATCTGAACTTGGGGACATTTCAGTGACAGCTCCAGTCCAGAGTGCCAGGCGTCTCCTGGCCCTGCCTCCAGCTCCAAGCCAGGGACAAATAGAGAGTAAGCACGTGGATGATATCAAAACCAAGCTTTCAAAGCCTCTGGATGCCTACCAGATCCCAACAGAGAACCAAGATCCTCCACTACTCCCTTTAGGAATCCCTGATATTCACCAGCCGCTGGCCTGCACCGATCCCCTCAGCCAAGAGGAGCAGCCTGGTTCTGAAAATGCTGATCTGGGAGAGAACAGCCGGAGTCGTCAGGACCTAGGGACACTTGAAAATGGGATTGAACCTAGCAGTGGTCTTGCAGACGTTACTACACTGGCGGAGGATATTCACCTTCCCCAGCTCTTTAATCCTTTGAAAGAGCTTGATCAATCCCAAGGTCCCAACGTGATCAAAGCTAAAGACACCAGAGCCATTAAGGTGAATCAGGTGCAGGAAAAGCCAAGTGTCATAAAGGTTCCCTCTGATCAACCCAGGAAGAACAAACAGAAAGCCTCTGAGCCTATCAGTGGCGCTCCCAAGGCCAAAATCCAGCCAAAGAATCCAGAGTGCCTGTTAGGGGGAGAAGTGGTTACCTGCCACGCTGCAGTCAGTGACAGGGCTCCTGTGAACACGGCCAAGCACTCTCAAGGCAAACCTCAGAAAGCTGCATCCAGAAAGATCAGCAAAACTAAGAGCCACGGGCAGGAAAAGACCAAAAGGACCAGAGGGAGAAACAAGGCTGAAGAGAACAAGCAGTCAGGGAACAAAGTCAAGGCAGAAGAGAAGCCAGCAATCCCCCACACGAAGCGAAAGGAACACCAAACTGAGCTTCTCCAACAGAGCTTTCAAAAGCCTCGAACCTCCCTTGGCGTGCGCATGCTGGAGTCTGTGAAGGTTCTTCATGCGCTGGGGAAGAAGAATGAGACGAAAACTGGGCTCTCTTCCTGTCGGCTCTTGGGAAAGTCAAGCAACCCCAAAGACCCCCAGCCACCCCCAGCTATCCAGCCATGGCGGCATACCCCACGTGAGGGGAAGGGTCCTGAGAAAA
Source organism: Balaenoptera ricei (assembly GCF_028023285.1). Taxonomy (NCBI): domain Eukaryota; kingdom Metazoa; phylum Chordata; class Mammalia; order Artiodactyla; family Balaenopteridae; genus Balaenoptera; species Balaenoptera ricei. The sequence continues at coordinate 38,773,384 of NC_082651.1, forward strand.
CGCAAGTCCAAGCCCAGAAACCAGACAGCAGTGCTGAAACAGAGTGTCCATCTCCAGCCCAGTATGAGCGGCCTCCTCCTGGGAAGGTCAAGTTGATACCTCTGCCTTTTTCTGCCTGGGACAAGCCTCAAGCTCGACCCGCTCCTCGGAGGCCACAGTCTCTGGCCTCACATCGGCCTGCTGGGGCTTACCGTGCCCAGCCTGGTTCTACTGACTCAGCTCAACCTGCTGCAGTCAATTCATCCCAGCCAGCTCCTGCCTCTTTGCCAGGCCCCGCCAAACCAGCTCAGCCAACTGTGACCAACCCAACCCAACCGGCTTGGACCAACCACACCCAGCCTCGTGTCCCTCAGTCTGCTGCTCCTAGGCCTGCACCCTCCAAAACTTCATCTGGCGCTCCTCTCCAGCGGGAGCCTGTTCCCCCTGCTGTGAATAAGCGCCAGGCCCCACCCAAGCTCCAAACCCAATTTCTACTCCAAGACTTCAGCAAGCAACGAGTTCCATGGAGGGAACCCAACGTGCCTGAGCCAGTCATGTCAAAGCCCATCGAACAAGAGCAGAGGCCAGAGCGAGAGGCCATGAAGAGGCGGGCTCAACAACAACGGGAGAATGCTGCCAGATACACCTCTTCGGGCAAGCTGCAATTTTTCACCGAGAGGGAAAACGAAATGGAAATTGCCGACTACTACGGATACGTCAAGTGAGAGCTGCTAGGATTCTTGGTGCCACCTTGGCTACCAGCTGTTCTTCCATACACAGGTAAGACAGGTATAGAACTGAATAAGTAAATGGAATACAATTAAATAGACGAGTAACAAACCTTTCGAATTTTCAGATGCTGCTAACTGGGGCGTGAGAAAGGAAGGACTGAAAGTTGGATGGGAGAATGAAGGAAAGGGGTAAAAACTGAGCAAAGAGGAAGGAACTTGGCCCAGGGCTAGGAAGGCCAAAAGAGACGTATGGATTTAGGAAAGGAAGCAGGAGTGAGGATGAAATGGCAGAAGTAAAAAGCAGGGTCAGAGGTCTGGGTTGAAAGAACACAATTGGAGTAGAGTTGAAGGTGACAGAAGAGGAGTCTAGGTTTACTAGGAGAAATAGAAAAAGTCTCTCGGGGACGCTGGCCTTAAGTCTCACAACCACCAGATAGGTATTTCAGAAAACAAGAGGTTCAGGACACATCTCTGAAAGGTCTGAGTTGCCTTATTCAGGTGTGACTGTAGTGGGGGAATAGGGAAATCTACCAGAGAAGTGGCTAGGGCTCAGAGTTATCCTAGGGGCAGCTGACGACAGGGGCAGAGCCAAGGGAACTGCTGGAACAGGAGGCCCACGAACAAATCAGGGGCAGAGCCGCCTGTCACTTCCCTGCCAGGAAGGAAGCCAGGTATATTACTATAACCAAGGCACACTGGGGTCTTTACTGTATGGAGAACTTGGCTCCTGCCCGCAATCCTACGGCTCGGCGTCACACACAGGAAGTCGGGCCTCTGGGCAACCAGAAATGGGAACGGGACTGAAGGAGATTCAGCCCACAAATATCCGACCACCAGCTTCCACCTCTGCAGTCTGCCACCCTGTGTCTGCTCAACGCATCACAGAAACAAGTTTTCAAGGTGAGTATACAGACGGCAGAGAAAAGTTGAACAATGAGGTCAGCATTGAAAAATGGGGTCAAATCGACAGCTGGGAAGGGGTGTAGAGACAGGTAGAATTTAGATCCTGAGCCTTTAATAACCACTACCTTCTCTCAGTGCTCTCTGTTTTTAGACTCTATATGAGAACACCTAGGGCTTCCCTGGTGGCGCCTGCCAATGCAGGGGACACGGGTTCGAGCCCTGGTCTGCGAAGATCCCACATGCCGTGCAGCAACTAAGCGCATGTGCCACAACGACGGAGCCTGCATTCTAGAGCCCGTGAGCCTCAACTACCGAAGCCCACGTGCCTACAGCCCATGCTCCGCAACAAGAGAAGCCACCGCGATGAGATGCCCGCACACCGCAACCAAGAGTAGCCCCCGCTAGCCGCCAACTAGAGAAAGCCCGTGCACAGCAATGAGAGACCCAGTGCGGCCAAAAAAATAAATACGTAGAATAAATAAGTTCAAACAGTAAATAAATACATAAACATAAATTACAAAAAAAAAGAACACCTAATGCAGGTGGGAAGGTGGGAGGGCCACTGTAGAGGTCATCTATGCTACATGTACAAGAACCCCGAGAGCACACCAATCGGTACCACACTTTTCACTGCTGTAGCCGATCGTTCCCCCCTGTACTGCCACACTGTAGCACTCCCTTCCCTCATCTACTGCTATAGTCTCTTTGGAAGGTTATTTCAGAACTCTTGTTATGAGAGTGCCAGTTGAACTGTCCTCACTTCCTTCATTTATACCAGGATTGAAGACCTTGTGGTCCGAGATCCTGTCCAGAGAGCAAGCAGGCTAAGGCTCTGTCTTTGTTGATGTATTTCATCAGAAAGGGCTCTACCCCCTCTCCTAGTTCATGGTGTGAAGTGTTCTTGGCCTCTCGGGAAAGTGGGGAGAATGGAAAGGACCCTATATGAGAATGCTAGGCTCTGTAAAACATTTCAGGTTTTTAAAAATAAGACTCATTTTGTATTGGACTTACAACAGTCCTATGAAATACAAAGAAAGCCGAGAATCAGTGACAGGAAAGGATCACCAGTAAGAACTACAACAGTCACCGCTTACCTCGTAGCATAGGGCACTGTCCGTGATCCTTAAGAAGAGTTAGTAGAAATGCCTTTGCCCATCTTGCCCCTGAACCCCTTGAAAGGTACACGACTGCTGTGTTGGTGTTTAGGGGGAGCATCTCACTTACCAGGGACTGACTTCTCCCTTGATTCCTCTGTAGTGATGGAGACTTCCCCGCTGATGAAAAATTCCCTGGGATTGCAACCTCCAAGCCAGACAGCTTTCCTATGGAATGACAGAGAACTTGTCAAGGTGAAACACCAGTCTGCGGGAGAAAGGGAAGAAGAGAATGATGGAAATCGTTTCTGGGAAACTATTTTTACATTATGTGTTGTTTGTTCCCGGTAAATAAACTGAAATCTTCTTAACAGTAAAACAAAATCGAAACCACTAAAGCCAATAATACAGGAGTATAACGTTCGAAAAAAATTTCTTTGGCTGCGCAGCATGTGGGATCTTAGCTCCCCAACCAGGGACTGAACCCACGCCTGCTGCATTGGAAGCGCAGAGTCTTCACCACGGGACCACCGGGGAAGTCCCAGGACTACCACTTTTAAAGGAGAAGGTACAAACCCCTCGGTTCTATGAACTGGAGATTTTTAGTAAGAAGTCAATATATTTGTTGTTAGGCACATTTTATGTTAGGCTGTCTCCCTGCACAGGATGCAGGCGCCTTGAGAATGGAAGTCATATCCCTCTATAGTGCGTCCCTCTTCTTTCTGCTTTGCAGTTTGCTGCTCCACTTGTTCAACCCCACCTAGTAATAACCTATACTTCCCTTGTTCCTGTTTTCCCATCTGGAAAACAGACAAAAGGCAACCAAACAACGCAAAGGTCTCAACAAATAAGGGATATCCAAAACCAGAGATGGCCAGAACTTCTGTACCCCTGATGAAATAGTCCTCATACAAAACCTGATAATCAAATTCCTTAATGCTAGGAATCACAGTGAAAAATAGTATCTGAACTGACTTCTGTCAGATGAGTGAGAACTAAGGTTAATTCAGTGTATCTGAAGCATAGAAAGTGAGGGCAAAAGTGGCACAAGATGGGGCTAGAGAAGCAGAGAGGATTCTAGACCACGCAGAGTCTTAAAGGCCAACAGTGTGTTTTCTATTCTCAAAACAATGTTTGTGAGCGATGTTTATGAGCAACGTTCCAACTTGCTTTGAAGGTTTCTTGTGTGAAGAGTGGATGGGAAGGAAACAAGATATATATGGACACTAGTTAGGACCTAATCGCAACAGACAGGCAAGTTCAGTATTAGGAAGTTGAGGAAGAGCTGGCTGACAGATTCCAAAGAAATTCAGGAGATGAACTGAAGCGGGCTTAATGGGGTAGGAGATGGAGGAAAGGAAGGTCTTAGGGAATTCAAGGGTTTACTGCACACATGAGCAAAGTCTCAAAATTAATCATTTGAACGTACAGAGGCGGATCTCCCAAATGACACCGGTTAGGAAGCAACGGTACGCCCTTTAGAATTCCTAGAGACAACACAAATCAACTGTTTCGATGGAAAATTCGGCGGGACTCTTGACTTCCATGGGAATACAGAGAAAAGAGACACTGATCTGGCTTGCAGGTATATTTAGGAAGTTGTTAGCCGGACATCACCTACTAGTATCATGTAAGTAGGCCGTCCGAAGTAGGAAGCTTAGGGGAAAAACCTGGAGGAAAACTTAAAAGCTGAAGCCACACCTCCACACTACACCACCTTTCACAATTTCTTCTCAGATAAGCATCATCCCCATCAGTGAAGAAACTCGTACCTCATAATAGGAAAAACAGGCCTAAAGATTCAATGTGTGTCTTGGGAGGTCCCATCTATGCGATATCTTCCTGGGACCAGAAAAGGCCCCAGGAAGATCAATCTCTGCACCCCTGAAAGCTTACCACCAAGGAAAATGACTAGGTCCATAGATTTCCTCCCTCAAACCAGCTTACCTCACACATAGATCATTAGCAACTCAGCCCGTACTCACATTATCACAGTCACAAGAGTGGTTAGGGAGAAAAGCACTAACCAGGGGAACTAAAACAGAGGCAATCCAGGCCAAGCTGGGCTGGTGGCAGATATCTGCTCCTTACGCTCGGGTGCATAATGCGACTCACCACAGTGCCTTTTTCACAGACCCTTTTGAACGTTTCTCCACAGAATCCAACAGCTCAAGTTAGCTCATGACGCTTCAAGGTCAACAGTCGTCAAGAGAAAAACATGCAATATGTCTTACAATGTTGGATTCCTTACAAACAGGACAAGGAGATAACCATGTAGACAAAACCAGAGCATTTGAAAACATCTGTATTCTACAAACACACCAGTGAATGCTATAAATAAGGTACTATGACATAAAACAAAATGAAAACTAGATGTGAGACTGTTCTCTTCAGTGTACAGACTTCATGGCAGTTGCTGCACACTATCTAGCTACTTAGATCTTTAACTCTCTGTTCTGTTAATACCAAATGAGGCCCAAGTGTGTCAACCTGTTTCCCACAGAAACCAAAAAGTCTACATGCATCTCTTTTCTCCTGTGCCCTTTTCACCTTACCTGCTCCCAATTCTCCACCAACGTCCTCCTCTTTCTCTAATTATTCTCCTCTTCATTTTGCTTGGCCTTGCCCCCAAGCATGCAAGACAGAGAGTCCTAGAGGTCCAAGATTCTAGAGTGGCTGTTTGCAAGGCGGAGGAGATTACAGTAACTGCCACACTGTATATACTTCTGTGCAAAGAAAAAGGGACAGTGTTCAGAATGTCTCTCACATATAACAAGAGCTGGAGATGGCAGGATACCTGTGTGGCCCAAGGAACTAGAGCTAGCAAATTACGGGCCAAACAATTGCAACCAAAGGCTGGAAGAGGAAAGGTCTGCAACCAGCTCTGTCTCCTAGCTCTCTGGTATTTGCTGCCAACGGGCAGAGTCTATTTCGTGAGGCATCAAGCACTGAAAAGAAGACTCCTGCTGCTGGAAGTTGACAGGAAGTAACGTCCAATGCAAGATCAAGGCTTGTCCTCGAAGCAATGCCCATAATGGAAGAAAAAAAAACAAGAGAAAGCGGAAGAGAAATGTTAAGTCGCAAGTCCAACCTGGCCCCCAGCCTAGCCCAGCCCAAGGAAGGTAGGAGTCAAGGAGAAGAAACTAAAAGAGAAGAGCCTTGGACCACAACATTCTCCACAAGGTACACTCAACAAACTTCACCCTACTCTTGAACCAAGTTACAAAGAGAGCTTCTTAATCCCTACTTTGGCTCCTTAAAAGCTGCTATCAGTTCACTCATTAGACACATATGATTTCAGAACAACTGTAATAGTTCAAACTAGATGGCTCTTTCCTTCCTAAGGATTATTAATTAAATAAGATCTATATAGCTCTAAGTATATGATACATAAAATAGAATACTCTGTAGAATGTAAGTAACTCTTAGTTCAGTGTATTAATGAACGTCTGTAAGAAATGTTGCAATGATTTCCCTAATGGAAGAGCCTGGGGGAGGTAAATCTGTCTTCTAGGATTTCCTCCCCAGAGCTCAGAAACTCAGGTGTTGTTTTAGCTCTCCTACACTCTCTTCACCCAAGCCCGCCTTCCTGTTGGGGATCGGACCTCCCTATTGGCTCTCTCATACCTTTCAACTGCCTGCTTTGTGACATCACTCTCCTACCAAACCTACTACCACTTGGTAGAGCCTTGGGGTTTCCGTGGAGCTGTTTGGACCAGTAACCAGTGACCTCTGTACTGGACACGTGCGCCGTTCAGCTGCAGCCACTCAGACATCCTCTAGTGTTGTCTCCTCATCCCTTGTACCTGCAGTGGATGCTTCCTCTTCTCTGACCATGTCAGGTAAGAAAAGAAACTTTGGAAAGTTTTGCGTTCGATTTCTTTTGCCCCTAAATTGAGTAGGAGATTCAAAATAGCATGGAATAATGAGGGAAAGTATTGAACTACAAGTCTGGAGACCTAATTTCACTTTTGACTTTGACGTTTACTATCTGTGTGACTTTGGACAAATCACTGGCTGTCTCACAAAGCCTGTTGCTTTCCTTAACTGTTACGTTAGGATACCACATTGGGTTGATCACTCTGATCCCCTTCTTTTCCAGTACTGAGCCTTAAAGGGTACCCATGTAGAAAACGAAATCAGACACTTCTCAAGAGTGTTTCAACAGAAACATAGAAAAGCCAGGGGACATAGAAAACTAGCAATATATACCAAGATGTTTCATCTCTAATGGTCTCCCTCCACTAGGATTTCGACTAGTTGAAAAGAGAGAATAGGGAGAGAGGATGGAGAGTACTGGGCTCTACAGGGAGGCACAGAGTCGAGCGTAAGGAAGTTTAGGATGGTTTTCATTAGCACAGGCCAACAGGCACCAAGAGATGGGAGAAAATGTAAGAATGAAGAGGGAAAGCATAGAGGAGCTCTCAAGAAAAACGGAGTTTGCAATGGAATGCTGATGGGAACCAAAGATTTTCAATTAAAGCAGAAACAGCACAGAGGGAAACCTGCTCAGAGCAGGGCAAAACCAAGTTGATGGTAGCAAACCCTTACATTAACAGACGAAGAAGGAAAGTAAGGCCAGAACAGGGGATCACCAGGAAAGGCAGCTTATCAGAAAAGTCATACTCCGTTTTCTTTCTTTTATTGCCTCTCTGAATACAGTTGGCCACTTGACAGTTTTGAATATAAACATTTTAGAAACACGTTTTAGAAATGATGCCTCCTATAAACAAGCAACCACAGTGGTTATCTAGGGGGCTGCTTTTCAGTGTTTTATTCTTTCTAATTTTTAAACTAGGTAGACATTTCGCCAATTCAACATTTTAAGTGATATCTTCTAAATTGAATCAGAAGGACTATTTTCCTTTGTGTGATATGTAGGTTCTAAGGCAAGGCTGCTTTTCATTTTTACAGTTATTTCCTTCCTAACACAGAGAGCACATTGATCAACAGCCATCGTTCGCTTGTAGATCTTAGCTACCGAAGAAGAAGAAGAAGAAGAAAAAGTCAAGCCCCACATCTCTAATTCCCCCCCACTTAGGGAATTCCCTGGCGGTCCAGTGCTTAGGACTCGGTGCTTTCACGGCCAGGGCCACGCGGCGCGGCCAAAGAAACAAAACAAACAAACATCCACGTTTATCGAAAACCATATTGTGGAGTCCTGTGGATTTTCTTACATTTGAAAATCTTTTTTAATGGGATTCTAGGCATGATGGTTTTTTGAGGTTTTGGGATGCCATCTTCTTGGATGCTGAAGATGATTCTAATCTAAGTTCTAGGATAAATCCAAAAACCTTCCTGATACATTTTAAGCTTCCTTTCTGCTTATTATATAAGCTATATTCATTGAAATATATATTTCTCCTAGGCTTAATACCTCTTACTTGCTGGGTAAAAATATGAAGGAGCACAATAATGAAACTCTTTTACACTTATTATTTTGCCGTCTGCTTCGTACCGGTTTTCATTGAAATACTTGTCTATGTGTGTTGTGGCTACCTATACATGCACATTTATTGCATTCTGTTGCTTGTTATGCATTTTTTACTGACATACCTTCTCTGTCTGTATGCATTGGCTAGGAATTCATTCACCTCTATCACCTCCATCGTGTTTTCTGGTTAATAGTATTCACTAAAATAGAGTGGGCAAAATTCACTTTCATAATGTTGCATGGATGGTACAGAATGCCATTTGTTAGTAAATTCATTAGGCTTCGATACTTGCCACATACCCCAGTTTTCATTAATATCTATGGATTTCTTTTTCGTTAACGTAATATGCTTGTCATGATTTTTCTTTGTCTTTCTAGAACTTATTGTATCTTCCTCCATATAAATCATACGCAATAGATCAGCTTATTCATCTATTAATTATTACTGCTATTATTATTGGTGGTGGTGTTATAACCACTTTATAGATGAGTAATCTGAAGGAATCAGATAACTTTTCCCTTTCCAAAAGCACTTAAGAAATCCACTTTCGGGTAATCATTTTGAGGTAGGATGAGAAACCAGGCTTGAAGAGGGCAAAAATGACTCTTTCAATTCACCAGTTGGACTGAGCTGTACGTCACCTCTAGGTAATAGCGTGGGAACTGCACAAGCAAAGGGAGACACTGAAGACGACAATGGTAATAGCCGTACTGTTTTCTAATGGACAAAAAAAATGCCTATATTATAAGTTCTGTTTCTCCTGCTTTCTGGCAGTATCATGCTCAGAGTGGAGTCCTGGCAAGGAAGTCAGGATACTTAGGTTCTGAAACCTGGTAATGATACTAACATAATGAGAGAACTTGAACAAGTCAACCCGACCTCTCTGAGCCTCAGTTTCCTTACTCACGAAATGAGACTGAGAACATCGAAGTTCTCTAAGGGCCTCCTAGTTCTAAAATGCTTCCAGTCTAGGAAATAGCATAGAAGTCAATACGAGTGCAGGCTGAAGGGAAAGACAGGGCAGGGAGAAGGTTGCTTCCAGCCTAGAGAACAATCTCTGAACCACACCACTTGGCTCTTCTGCCCGTCTGTGCCCAAGATTGGGAGCACAGGCAGTTAATAGAGAAGAGTGGAAAACTGCTCAGTCCTTACAGCCATCATTAACTGTCTGATTTTGGGTTTCTCAGGAAGTAGTGATAGTAGAGGTGTCCTGATAGCAAGAACCTTCAGATGATGCCGTTCCTCAAACGTAGTGAGAATTTCTCAACCTCCCTGAGTTTGTCATGACCCTCTTGTTCTTACAGAAAATTTCCAACATCCATCTCTACTTGGAACTCTAAATTCTCTGCAGCATTCTCCTCCTGTGGTGAGCAATGCAACTTCCCTAACACGAAGTGTCTGCAACTTCTCCAGAGTCTCTGCCCCTGCCGTCAGTTCGGCATCGGCTACTGGTACCCCTTTCCAGACACTCATGGGTAGTGCCTACCTTTACCAACATTCTAGCACGACTATGTTATCTGGAGTTACTGACCACAGCCAGATCTCCACTTCAGCTGCTTCCTATCCAGGTGTTCTTGAGTGGGACATCACAGCAAGCACTGAAAAGAATTCTTCTTCACTCGGAGACTTTACTCTGGCACTCACTGACCGCCACACAGCTGCCTCCTCCATGTTTCTGGCAGCCCAGTATGATAAAACTTCAGACGCCAAGAACATGGTCCCTCTACATCCATCGCTTTCTGCCAGCCTTGCTCAGGGAACACCATCTCAGATTCCAAATCAGGGGCAGAGCCGCCTGCCACTTCCCTGCCAGGAAGGAAGCCAGGTATATTACTATAACCAAGGCACACTGGGGTCTTTACTGTATGGAGAACTTGGCTCCTGCCCGCAATCCTACGGCTCGGCGTCATACACAGGAAGTCGGGCCTCTGGGCAACCAGAAATGGGAATGGGACTGAAGGAGATTCAGCCCACAAATATCCGACCACCAGCTTCCACCTCTGCAGTCTGCCACCCTGTGTCTGCTCAACGCATCACGGAAACAAGTTTTCAAGGTGAGTATAACAAACGCCAGAGAAAGTTGAAGAATGAGGTCGGCATTCAAAAATGGGGTCAAATCGACAGCTGGGAAGGGGTGTAGAGGCAGGTAGAATTTAGATCCTGAGCCTTTAATAACCACTACCTTCGCTCAGTGCCCTCTGTTTTTAGACTCTATATGGGAACACCTAGGGCTTCCCTGGTGGCGCCGTGGTTAAGAATCCGCCTGCCAATGCAATGCGGGGGACACGGGTTCGAGCCCTGGTCTGCGAAGATCCCACATGCCGTGCAGCAACTAAGCGCATGTGCCACAACGACGGAGCCTGCATTCTAGAGCCCGTGAGCCTCAACTACCGAAGCCCACGTGCCTACAGCCCATGCTCCGCAACAAGAGAAGCCACCGCGATGAGAAGCCCGCACACCGCAACCAAGAGTAGCCCCCGCTAGCCGCCAACTAGAGAAAGCCCGTGCACAGCAATGAGAGACCCAGTGCAGCCAAAAAATAAATACGTAGACTAAATAAGTTCAAACAGTAAATAAATACATAAACATAAATTACAAAAAAAAGAACACCTAATGCAGGTGGGAAGGTGGGAGGGCCACTGTAGAGGTCATCTATGCTACATGTACAAGAACCCCGAGAGCACACCAATCGGTACCACACTTTTCACTGCTGTAGCCGATCGTTCCCCCTGTACTGCCACACTGTAGCACTCCCTTCCCTCATCTACTGCTATAGTCTCTTTGGAAGGTGTTTCAGAACTCTTGTTATGAGAGTGCCAGTTGAACTGTCCTCACTTCCTTCATTTATACCAGGATTGAAGACCTTGTGGTCCGAGATCCTGTCCAGAGAGCAAGCAGGCTAAGACTCTGTCTTTGTTGATGTATTTAATCAGCAAGGGCTATACCCCCTCTCCTAGTTCATGGTGTGACGTGTTCTTGGCCTCTCGGGAAAGTGGGGAGAATGGAAAGGACCCTATATGAGAATGCTAGGCTCTGTAAAACATTTCAGGTTTTTAAAAATAAGACTCATTTTGTATTGGACTTATAACAGTCCTATGAAATACAAAGCGAGCCGAGAATCAGCGACAGGAAAGGCTCACCAGTAAGAATTACAACAGTCACCGCTTACCTCGTAGCATAGGGCACTGTCCATGATCCTTAAGAAGAGTTAGTAGAAATGCCTTGCCCATCTTGCCCCTGAACCCCTTGAAAGGTACACGACTGCTGTGTTGGTGTTTAGGGGGAGCATCTCACTTACCAGGGACTGACTTCTCCCTTGATCCCTTTGTAGGGATGGAGACCTCCCCCCTGGTGATGAAAAATTCCCTGGGATTGCAACCTCCAAGCCAGACGTTTTGTGTGACACAAAGTCAAGAACTCCCCAAGTCCTGCAGTAGCAGAAACAGCCACATACTTGAGAGTAACCCACCATCTGAACTTGGGGACATTTCAGTGACAGCTCCAGTCCAGAGTGCCAGGCGTCTCCTGGCCCTGCCTCCAGCTCCAAGCCAGGGACAAATAGAGAGTAAGCACGTGGATGATATCAAAACCAAGCTTTCAAAGCCTCTGGATGCCTACCAGATCCCAACAGAGAACCAAGATCCTCCACTACTCCCTTTAGGAATCCCTGATATTCACCAGCCGCTGGCCTGCACCGATCCCCTCAGCCAAGAGGAGCAGCCTGGTTCTGAAAATGCTGATCTGGGAGAGAACAGCCGGAGTCGTCAGGACCTAGGGACACTTGAAAATGGGATTGAACCTAGCAGTGGTCTTGCAGACGTTACTACACTGGCGGAGGATATTCACCTTCCCCAGCTCTTTAATCCTTTGAAAGAGCTTGATCAATCCCAAGGTCCCAACGTGATCAAAGCTAAAGACACCAGAGCCATTAAGGTGAATCAGGTGCAGGAAAAGCCAAGTGTCATAAAGGTTCCCTCTGATCAACCCAGGAAGAACAAACAGAAAGCCTCTGAGCCTATCAGTGGCGCTCCCAAGGCCAAAATCCAGCCAAAGAATCCAGAGTGCCTGTTAGGGGGAGAAGTGGTTACCTGCCACGCTGCAGTCAGTGACAGGGCTCCTGTGAACACGGCCAAGCACTCTCAAGGCAAACCTCAGAAAGCTGCATCCAGAAAGATCAGCAAAACTAAGAGCCACGGGCAGGAAAAGACCAAAAGGACCAGAGGGAGAAACAAGGCTGAAGAGAACAAGCAGTCAGGGAACAAAGTCAAGGCAGAAGAGAAGCCAGCAATCCCCCACACGAAGCGAAAGGAACACCAAACTGAGCTTCTCCAACAGAGCTTTCAAAAGCCTCGAACCTCCCTTGGCGTGCGCATGCTGGAGTCTGTGAAGGTTCTTCATGCGCTGGGGAAGAAGAATGAGACGAAAACTGGGCTCTCTTCCTGTCGGCTCTTGGGAAAGTCAAGCAACCCCAAAGACCCCCAGCCACCCCCAGCTATCCAGCCATGGCGGCATACCCCACGTGAGGGGAAGGGTCCTGAGAAAACGCAAGTCCAAGCCCAGAAACCAGACAGCAGTGCTGAAACAGAGTGTCCATCTCCAGCCCAGTATGAGCGGCCTCCTCCTGGGAAGGTCAAGTTGATACCTCTGCCTTTTTCTGCCTGGGACAAGCCTCAAGCTCGACCCGCTCCTCGGAGGCCACAGTCTCTGGCCTCACATCGGCCTGCTGGGGCTTACCGTGCCCAGCCTGGTTCTACTGACTCAGCTCAACCTGCTGCAGTCAATTCATCCCAGCCAGCTCCTGCCTCTTTGCCAGGCCCCGCCAAACCAGCTCAGCCAACTGTGACCAACCCAACCCAACCGGCTTGGACCAACCACACCCAGCCTCGTGTCCCTCAGTCTGCTGCTCCTAGGCCTGCACCCTCCAAAACTTCATCTGGCGCTCCTCTCCAGCGGGAGCCTGTTCCCCCTGCTGTGAATAAGCGCCAGGCCCCACCCAAGCTCCAAACCCAATTTCTACTCCAAGACTTCAGCAAGCAACGAGTTCCATGGAGGGAACCCAACGTGCCTGAGCCAGTCATGTCAAAGCCCATCGAACAAGAGCAGAGGCCAGAGCGAGAGGCCATGAAGAGGCGGGCTCAACAACAACGGGAGAATGCTGCCAGATACACCTCTTCGGGCAAGCTGCAATTTTTCACCGAGAGGGAAAACGAAATGGAAATTGCCGACTACTACGGATACGTCAAGTGAGAGCTGCTAGGATTCTTGGTGCCACCTTGGCTACCAGCTGTTCTTCCATACACAGGTAAGACAGGTATAGAACTGAATAAGTAAATGGAATACAATTAAATAGACGAGTAACAAACCTTTCGAATTTTCAGATGCTGCTAACTGGGACGTGAGAAAGGAAGGACTGAAAGTTGGATGGGAGAATGAAGGAAAGGGGTAAAAACTGAGCAAAGAGGAAGGAACTTGGCCCAGGGCTAGGAAGGCCAAAAGAGACGTATGGATTTAGGAAAGGAAGCAGGAGTGAGGATGAAATGGCAGAAGTAAAAAGCAGGGTCAGAGGTCTGGGTTGAAAGAACACAATTGGAGTAGAGTTGAAGGTGACAGAAGAGGAGTCTAGGTTTACTAGGAGAAATAGAAAAAGTCTCTCGGGGACGCTGGCCTTAAGTCTCACAACCACCAGATAGGTATTTCAGAAAACAAGAGGTTCAGGACACATCTCTGAAAGGTCTGAGTTGCCTTATTCAGGTGTGACTGTAGTGGGGGAATAGGGAAATCTACCAGAGAAGTGGCTAGGGCTCAGAGTTATCCTAGGGGCAGCTGACGACAGGGGCAGAGCCAAGGGAACTGCTGGAACAGGAGGCCCACGAACAAATCAGGGGCAGAGCCGCCTGTCACTTCCCTGCCAGGAAGGAAGCCAGGTATATTACTATAACCAAGGCACACTGGGGTCTTTACTGTATGGAGAACTTGGCTCCTGCCCGCAATCCTACGGCTCGGCGTCACACACAGGAAGTCGGGCCTCTGGGCAACCAGAAATGGGAACGGGACTGAAGGAGATTCAGCCCACAAATATCCGACCACCAGCTTCCACCTCTGCAGTCTGCCACCCTGTGTCTGCTCAACGCATCACAGAAACAAGTTTTCAAGGTGAGTATACAGACGGCAGAGAAAAGTTGAACAATGAGGTCAGCATTGAAAAATGGGGTCAAATCGACAGCTGGGAAGGGGTGTAGAGACAGGTAGAATTTAGATCCTGAGCCTTTAATAACCACTACCTTCTCTCAGTGCTCTCTGTTTTTAGACTCTATATGAGAACACCTAGGGCTTCCCTGGTGGCGCCTGCCAATGCAGGGGACACGGGTTCGAGCCCTGGTCTGCGAAGATCCCACATGCCGTGCAGCAACTAAGCGCATGTGCCACAACGACGGAGCCTGCATTCTAGAGCCCGTGAGCCTCAACTACCGAAGCCCACGTGCCTACAGCCCATGCTCCGCAACAAGAGAAGCCACCGCGATGAGATGCCCGCACACCGCAACCAAGAGTAGCCCCCGCTAGCCGCCAACTAGAGAAAGCCCGTGCACAGCAATGAGAGACCCAGTGCGGCCAAAAAAATAAATACGTAGAATAAATAAGTTCAAACAGTAAATAAATACATAAACATAAATTACAAAAAAAAAGAACACCTAATGCAGGTGGGAAGGTGGGAGGGCCACTGTAGAGGTCATCTATGCTACATGTACAAGAACCCCGAGAGCACACCAATCGGTACCACACTTTTCACTGCTGTAGCCGATCGTTCCCCCCTGTACTGCCACACTGTAGCACTCCCTTCCCTCATCTACTGCTATAGTCTCTTTGGAAGGTTATTTCAGAACTCTTGTTATGAGAGTGCCAGTTGAACTGTCCTCACTTCCTTCATTTATACCAGGATTGAAGACCTTGTGGTCCGAGATCCTGTCCAGAGAGCAAGCAGGCTAAGGCTCTGTCTTTGTTGATGTATTTCATCAGAAAGGGCTCTACCCCCTCTCCTAGTTCATGGTGTGAAGTGTTCTTGGCCTCTCGGGAAAGTGGGGAGAATGGAAAGGACCCTATATGAGAATGCTAGGCTCTGTAAAACATTTCAGGTTTTTAAAAATAAGACTCATTTTGTATTGGACTTACAACAGTCCTATGAAATACAAAGAAAGCCGAGAATCAGTGACAGGAAAGGATCACCAGTAAGAACTACAACAGTCACCGCTTACCTCGTAGCATAGGGCACTGTCCGTGATCCTTAAGAAGAGTTAGTAGAAATGCCTTTGCCCATCTTGCCCCTGAACCCCTTGAAAGGTACACGACTGCTGTGTTGGTGTTTAGGGGGAGCATCTCACTTACCAGGGACTGACTTCTCCCTTGATTCCTCTGTAGTGATGGAGACTTCCCCGCTGATGAAAAATTCCCTGGGATTGCAACCTCCAAGCCAGACAGCTTTCCTATGGAATGACAGAGAACTTGTCAAGGTGAAACACCAGTCTGCGGGAGAAAGGGAAGAAGAGAATGATGGAAATCGTTTCTGGGAAACTATTTTTACATTATGTGTTGTTTGTTCCCGGTAAATAAACTGAAATCTTCTTAACAGTAAAACAAAATCGAAACCACTAAAGCCAATAATACAGGAGTATAACGTTCGAAAAAAATTTCTTTGGCTGCGCAGCATGTGGGATCTTAGCTCCCCAACCAGGGACTGAACCCACGCCTGCTGCATTGGAAGCGCAGAGTCTTCACCACGGGACCACCGGGGAAGTCCCAGGACTACCACTTTTAAAGGAGAAGGTACAAACCCCTCGGTTCTATGAACTGGAGATTTTTAGTAAGAAGTCAATATATTTGTTGTTAGGCACATTTTATGTTAGGCTGTCTCCCTGCACAGGATGCAGGCGCCTTGAGAATGGAAGTCATATCCCTCTATAGTGCGTCCCTCTTCTTTCTGCTTTGCAGTTTGCTGCTCCACTTGTTCAACCCCACCTAGTAATAACCTATACTTCCCTTGTTCCTGTTTTCCCATCTGGAAAACAGACAAAAGGCAACCAAACAACGCAAAGGTCTCAACAAATAAGGGATATCCAAAACCAGAGATGGCCAGAACTTCTGTACCCCTGATGAAATAGTCCTCATACAAAACCTGATAATCAAATTCCTTAATGCTAGGAATCACAGTGAAAAATAGTATCTGAACTGACTTCTGTCAGATGAGTGAGAACTAAGGTTAATTCAGTGTATCTGAAGCATAGAAAGTGAGGGCAAAAGTGGCACAAGATGGGGCTAGAGAAGCAGAGAGGATTCTAGACCACGCAGAGTCTTAAAGGCCAACAGTGTGTTTTCTATTCTCAAAACAATGTTTGTGAGCGATGTTTATGAGCAACGTTCCAACTTGCTTTGAAGGTTTCTTGTGTGAAGAGTGGATGGGAAGGAAACAAGACATATGGACACTAGTTAGGACCTAATCGCAACAGACAGGCAAGTTCAGTATTAGGAAGTTGAGGAAGAGCTGGCTGACAGATTCCAAAGAAATTCAGGAGATGAACTGAAGCGGGCTTAATGGGGTAGGAGATGGAGGAAAGGAAGGTCTTAGGGAATTCAAGGGTTTACTGCACACATGAGCAAAGTCTCAAAATTAATCATTTGAACGTACAGAGGCGGATCTCCCAAATGACACCGGTTAGGAAGCAACGGTACGCCCTTTAGAATTCCTAGAGACAACACAAATCAACTGTTTCGATGGAAAATTCGGCGGGACTCTTGATTTCCATGGGAATACAGAGAAAAGAGACACTGATCTGGCTTGCAGGTATATTTAGGAAGTTGTTAGCCGGACATCACCTACTAGTATCATGTAAGTAGGCCGTCCGAAGTAGGAAGCTTAGGGGAAAAACCTGGAGGAAAACTTAAAAGCTGAAGCCACACCTCCACACTACACCACCTTTCACAATTTCTTCTCAGATAAGCATCATCCCCATCAGTGAAGAAACTCGTACCTCATAATAGGAAAAACAGGCCTAAAGATTCAATGTGTGTCTTGGGAGGTCCCATCTATGCGATATCTTCCTGGGACCAGAAAAGGCCCCAGGAAGATCAATCTCTGCACCCCTGAAAGCTTACCACCAAGGAAAATGACTAGGTCCATAGATTTCCTCCCTCAAACCAGCTTACCTCACACATAGATCATTAGCAACTCAGCCCTTACTCACATCATCACAGTCACAAGAGTGGTTAGGGAGAAAAGCACTAACCAGGGGAACTAAAACAGAGGCAATCCAGGCCAAGCTGGGCTGGTGGCAGATATCTGCTCCTTACGCTCGGGTGCATAATGCGACTCACCACAGTGCCTTTTTCACAGACCCTTTTGAACGTTTCTCCACAGAATCCAACAGCTCAAGTTAGTTCATGACGCTTCAAGGTCAACAATCGTCAAGAGAAAAACATGCAATATGTCTTACAATGTTGGATTCCTTACAAACAGGACAAGGAGATAACCATGTAGACAAAACCAGAGCATTTGAAAACATCTGTATTCTACAAACACACCAGTGAATGCTATAAATAAGGTACTATGACATAAAACAAAATGAAAACTAGATGTGAGACTGTTCTCTTCAGTGTACAGACTTCATGGCAGTTGCTGCACACTATATCTAGCTACTTAGATCTTTAACTCTCTGTTCTGTTAATACCAAATGAGGCCCAAGTGTGTCAACCTGTTTCCCACAGAAACCAAAAAGTCTACATGCATCTCTTTTCTCCTGTGCCCTTTCACCTTACCTGCTCCCAATTCTCCACCAACGTCCTCCTCTTTCTCTAATTATTCTCCTCTTCATTTTGCTTGGCCTTGCCCCCAAGCATGCAAGACAGAGAGTCCTAGAGGTCCAAGATTCTAGAGTGGCTGTTTGCAAGGCGGAGGAGATTACAGTAACTGCCACACTGTATATACTTCTGTGCAAAGAAAAAGGGACAGTGTTCAGAATGTCTCTCACATATAACAAGAGCTGGAGATGGCAGGATACCTGTGTGGCCCAAGGAACTAGAGCTAGCAAATTACGGGCCAAACAATTGCAACCAAAGGCTGGAAGAGGAAAGGTCTGCAACCAGCTCTGTCTCCTAGCTCTCTGGTATTTGCTGCCAACGGGCAGAGTCTATTTCGTGAGGCATCAAGCACTGAAAAGAAGACTCCTGCTGCTGGAAGTTGACAGGAAGTAACGTCCAATGCAAGATCAAGGCTTGTCCTCGAAGCAATGCCCATAATGGAAGAAAAAAAAACAAGAGAAAGCGGAAGAGAAATGTTAAGTCGCAAGTCCAACCTGGCCCCCAGCCTAGCCCAGCCCAAGGAAGGTAGGAGTCAAGGAGAAGAAACTAAAAGAGAAGAGCCTTGGACCACAACATTCTCCACAAGGTACACTCAACAAACTTCACCCTACTCTTGAACCAAGTTACAAAGAGAGCTTCTTAATCCCTACTTTGGCTCCTTAAAAGCTGCTATCAGTTCACTCATTAGACACATATGATTTCAGAACAACTGTAATAGTTCAAACTAGATGGCTCTTTCCTTCCTAAGGATTATTAATTAAATAAGATCTATATAGCTCTAAGTATATGATACATAAAATAGAATACTCTGTAGAATGTAAGTAACTCTTAGTTCAGTGTATTAATGAACGTCTGTAAGAAATGTTGCAATGATTTCCCTAATGGAAGAGCCTGGGGGAGGTAAATCTGTCTTCTAGGATTTCCTCCCCAGAGCTCAGAAACTCAGGTGTTGTTTTAGCTCTCCTACACTCTCTTCACCCAAGCCCGCCTTCCTGTTGGGGATCGGACCTCCCTATTGGCTCTCTCATACCTTTCAACTGCCTGCTTTGTGACATCACTCTCCTACCAAACCTACTACCACTTGGTAGAGCCTTGGGGTTTCCGTGGAGCTGTTTGGACCAGTAACCAGTGACCTCTGTACTGGACACGTGCGCCGTTCAGCTGCAGCCACTCAGACATCCTCTAGTGTTGTCTCCTCATCCCTTGTACCTGCAGTGGATGCTTCCTCTTCTCTGACCATGTCAGGTAAGAAAAGAAACTTTGGAAAGTTTTGCGTTCGATTTCTTTTGCCCCTAAATTGAGTAGGAGATTCAAAATAGCATGGAATAATGAGGGAAAGTATTGAACTACAAGTCTGGAGACCTAATTTCACTTTTGACTTTGACGTTTACTATCTGTGTGACTTTGGACAAATCACTGGCTGTCTCACAAAGCCTGTTGCTTTCCTTAACTGTTACGTTAGGATACCACATTGGGTTGATCACTCTGATCCCCTTCTTTTCCAGTACTGAGCCTTAAAGGGTACCCATGTAGAAAACGAAATCAGACACTTCTCAAGAGTGTTTCAACAGAAACATAGAAAAGCCAGGGGACATAGAAAACTAGCAATATATACCAAGATGTTTCATCTCTAATGGTCTCCCTCCACTAGGATTTCGACTAGTTGAAAAGAGAGAATAGGGAGAGAGGATGGAGAGTACTGGGCTCTACAGGGAGGCACAGAGTCGAGCGTAAGGAAGTTTAGGATGGTTTTCATTAGCACAGGCCAACAGGCACCAAGAGATGGGAGAAAATGTAAGAATGAAGAGGGAAAGCATAGAGGAGCTCTCAAGAAAAACGGAGTTTGCAATGGAATGCTGATGGGAACCAAAGATTTTCAATTAAAGCAGAAACAGCACAGAGGGAAACCTGCTCAGAGCAGGGCAAAACCAAGTTGATGGTAGCAAACCCTTACATTAACAGACGAAGAAGGAAAGTAAGGCCAGAACAGGGGATCACCAGGAAAGGCAGCTTATCAGAAAAGTCATACTCCGTTTTCTTTCTTTTATTGCCTCTCTGAATACAGTTGGCCACTTGACAGTTTTGAATATAAACATTTTAGAAACACGTTTTAGAAATGATGCCTCCTATAAACAAGCAACCACAGTGGTTATCTAGGGGGCTGCTTTTCAGTGTTTTATTCTTTCTAATTTTTAAACTAGGTAGACATTTCGCCAATTCAACATTTTAAGTGATATCTTCTAAATTGAATCAGAAGGACTATTTTCCTTTGTGTGATATGTAGGTTCTAAGGCAAGGCTGCTTTTCATTTTTACAGTTATTTCCTTCCTAACACAGAGAGCACATTGATCAACAGCCATCGTTCGCTTGTAGATCTTAGCTACCGAAGAAGAAGAAGAAGAAGAAGAAGAAAAAGTCAAGCCCCACATCTCTAATTCCCCCCCACTTAGGGAATTCCCTGGCGGTCCAGTGCTTAGGACTCGGTGCTTTCACGGCCAGGGCCACGCGGCGCGGCCAAAGAAACAAAACAAACAAACATCCACGTTTATCGAAAACCATATTGTGGAGTCCTGTGGATTTTCTTACATTTGAAAATCTTTTTTAATTGGATTCTAGGCATGATGGTTTTTTGAGGTTTTGGGATGCCATCTTCTTGGATGCTGAAGATGATTCTAATCTAAGTTCTAGGATAAATCCAAAAACCTTCCTGATACATTTTAAGCTTCCTTTCTGCTTATTATATAAGCTATATTCATTGAAATATATATTTCTCCTAGGCTTAATACCTCTTACTTGCTGGGTAAAAATATGAAGGAGCACAATAATGAAACTCTTTTACACTTATTATTTTGCTGTCTGCTTCGTACCGGTTTTCATTGAAATACTTGTCTATATGTGTTGTGGCTACCTATACATGCACATTTATTGCATTCTGTTGCTTGTTATGCATTTTTTACTGACATACCTTCTCTGTCTGTATGCATTGGCTAGGAATTCATTCACCTCTATCACCTCCATCGTGTTTTCTGGTTAATAGTATTCACTAAAATAGAGTGGGCAAAATTCACTTTCATAATATTGCATGGATAGTACAGAATGCCATTTGTTAGTAAATTCATTAGGCTTCGATACTTGCCACATACCCCCGTTTTCATTAATATCTATGGATTTCTTTTTCGTTAACGTAATATGCTTGTCATGATTTTTCTTTGTCTTTCTAGAACTTATTGTATCTTCCTCCATATAAATCATACGCAATAGATCAGCTTATTCATCTATTAATTATTACTGCTATTATTATTGGTGGTGGTGTTATAACCACTTTATAGATGAGTAATCTGAAGGAATCAGATAACTTTTCCCTTTCCAAAAGCACTTAAGAAATCCACTTTCGGGTAATCATTTTGAGGTAGGATGAGAAACCAGGCTTGAAGAGGGCAAAAATGACTCTTTCAATTCACCAGTTGGACTGAGCTGTACGTCACCTCTAGGTAATAGCGTGGGAACTGCACAAGCCAAGGGAGACACTGAAGACGACAATGGTAATAGCCGTACTGTTTTCTAATGGACAAAAAAAAATGCCTATATTATAAGTTCTGTTTCTCCTGCTTTCTGGCAGTATCATGCTCAGAGTGGAGTCCTGGCAAGGAAGTCAGGATACTTAGGTTCTGAAACCTGGTAATGATACTAACATAATGAGAGAACTTGAACAAGTCAACCCGACCTCTCTGAGCCTCAGTTTCCTTACTCACGAAATGAGACTGAGAACATCGAAGTTCTCTAAGGGCCTCCTAGTTCTAAAATGCTTCCAGTCTAGGAAATAGCATAGAAGTCAATACGAGTGCAGGCTGAAGGGAAAGACAGGGCAGGGAGAAGGTTGCTTCCAGCCTAGAGAACAATCTCTGAACCACACCACTTGGCTCTTCTGCCCGTCTGTGCCCAAGATTGGGAGCACAGGCAGTTAATAGAGAAGAGTGGAAAACTGCTCAGTCCTTACAGCCATCATTAACTGTCTGATTTTGGGTTTCTCAGGAAGTAGTGATAGTAGAGGTGTCCTGATAGCAAGAACCTTCAGATGATGCCGTTCCTCAAACGTAGTGAGAATTTCTCAACCTCCCTGAGTTTGTCATGACCCTCTTGTTCTTACAGAAAATTTCCAACATCCATCTCTACTTGGAACTCTAAATTCTCTGCAGCATTCTCCTCCTGTGGTGAGCAATGCAACTTCCCTAACACGAAGTGTCTGCAACTTCTCCAGAGTCTCTGCCCCTGCCGTCAGTTCGGCATCGGCTACTGGTACCCCTTTCCAGACACTCATGGGTAGTGCCTACCTTTACCAACATTCTAGCACGACTATGTTATCTGGAGTTACTGACCACAGCCAGATCTCCACTTCAGCTGCTTCCTATCCAGGTGTTCTTGAGTGGGACATCACAGCAAGCACTGAAAAGAATTCTTCTTCACTCGGAGACTTTACTCTGGCACTCACTGACCGCCACACAGCTGCCTCCTCCATGTTTCTGGCAGCCCAGTATGATAAAACTTCAGACGCCAAGAACATGGTCCCTCTACATCCATCGCTTTCTGCCAGCCTTGCTCAGGGAACACCATCTCAGATTCCAAATCAGGGGCAGAGCCGCCTGCCACTTCCCTGCCAGGAAGGAAGCCAGGTATATTACTATAACCAAGGCACACTGGGGTCTTTACTGTATGGAGAACTTGGCTCCTGCCCGCAATCCTACGGCTCGGCGTCATACACAGGAAGTCGGGCCTCTGGGCAACCAGAAATGGGAATGGGACTGAAGGAGATTCAGCCCACAAATATCCGACCACCAGCTTCCACCTCTGCAGTCTGCCACCCTGTGCCTGCTCAACGCATCACAGAAACAAGTTTTCAAGGTGAGTATAACAAACGCCAGAGAAAGTTGAAGAATGAGGTCGGCATTCAAAAATGGGGTCAAATCGACAGCTGGGAAGGGGTGTAGAGGCAGGTAGAATTTAGATCCTGAGCCTTTAATAACCACTACCTTCGCTCAGTGCCCTCTGTTTTTAGACTCTATATGGGAACACCTAGGGCTTCCCTGGTGGCGCCGTGGTTAAGAATCCGCCTGCCAATGCAATGCGGGGGACACGGGTTCGAGCCCTGGTCTGCGAAGATCCCACATGCCGTGCAGCAACTAAGCGCATGTGCCACAACGACGGAGCCTGCATTCTAGAGCCCGTGAGCCTCAACTACCGAAGCCCACGTGCCTACAGCCCATGCTCCGCAACAAGAGAAGCCACCGCGATGAGAAGCCCGCACACCGCAACCAAGAGTAGCCCCCGCTAGCCGCCAACTAGAGAAAGCCCGTGCACAGCAATGAGAGACCCAGTGCAGCCAAAAAAATAAATACGTAGACTAAATAAGTTCAAACAGTAAATAAATACATAAACATAAATTACAAAAAAAAGAACACCTAATGCAGGTGGGAAGGTGGGAGGGCCACTGTAGAGGTCATCTATGCTACATGTACAAGAACCCCGAGAGCACACCAATCGGTACCACACTTTTCACTGCTGTAGCCGATCGTTCCCCCTGTACTGCCACACTGTAGCACTCCCTTCCCTCATCTACTGCTATAGTCTCTTTGGAAGGTGTTTCAGAACTCTTGTTATGAGAGTGCCAGTTGAACTGTCCTCACTTCCTTCATTTATACCAGGATTGAAGACCTTGTGGTCCGAGATCCTGTCCAGACAGCAAGCAGGCTAAGACTCTGTCTTTGTTGATGTATTTCATCAGCAAGGGCTCTACCCCCTCTCCTAGTTCATGGTGTGACGTGTTCTTGGCCTCTCGGGAAAGTGGGGAGAATGGAAAGGACCCTATATGAGAATGCTAGGCTCTGTAAAACATTTCAGGTTTTTAAAAATAAGACTCATTTTGTATTGGACTTATAACAGTCCTATGAAATACAAAGCGAGCCGAGAATCAGCGACAGGAAAGGCTCACCAGTAAGAATTACAACAGTCACCACTTACCTCGTAGCATAGGGCACTGTCCATGATCCTTAAGAAGAGTTAGTAGAAATGCCTTGCCCATCTTGCCCCTGAACCCCTTGAAAGGTACACGACTGCTGTGTTGGTGTTTAGGGGGAGCATCTCACTTACCAGGGACTGACTTCTCCCTTGATCCCTTTGTAGGGATGGAGACCTCCCCCCTGGTGATGAAAAATTCCCTGGGATTGCAACCTCCAAGCCAGACGTTTTGTGTGACACAAAGTCAAGAACTCCCCAAGTCCTGCAGTAGCAGAAACAGCCACATACTTGACAGTAACCCACCATCTGAACTTGGGGACATTTCAGTGACAGCTCCAGTCCAGAGTGCCAGGCGTCTCCTGGCCCTGCCTCCAGCTCCAAGCCAGGGACAAATAGAGAGTAAGCACGTGGATGATATCAAAACCAAGCTTTCAAAGCCTCTGGATGCCTACCAGATCCCAACAGAGAACCAAGATCCTCCACTACTCCCTTTAGGAATCCCTGATATTCACCAGCCGCTGGCCTGCACCGATCCCCTCAGCCAAGAGGAGCAGCCTGGTTCTGAAAATGCTGATCTGGGAGAGAACAGCCGGAGTCGTCAGGACCTAGGGACACTTGAAAATGGGATTGAACCTAGCAGTGGTCTTGCAGACGTTACTACACTGGCGGAGGATATTCACCTTCCCCAGCTCTTTAATCCTTTGAAAGATCTTGATCAATCCCAAGGTCCCAACGTGATCAAAGCTAAAGACACCAGAGCCATTAAGGTGAATCAGGTGCAGGAAAAGCCAAGTGTCATAAAGGTTCCCTCTGATCAACCCAGGAAGAACAAACAGAAAGCCTCTGAGCCTATCAGTGGCGCTCCCAAGGCCAAAATCCAGCCAAAGAATCCAGAGTGCCTGTTAGGGGGAGAAGTGGTTACCTGCCACGCTGCAGTCAGTGACAGGGCTCCTGTGAACACGGCCAAGCACTCTCAAGGCAAACCTCAGAAAGCTGCATCCAGAAAGATCAGCAAAACTAAGAGCCACGGGCAGGAAAAGACCAAAAGGACCAGAGGGAGAAACAAGGCTGAAGAGAACAAGCAGTCAGGGAACAAAGTCAAGGCAGAAGAGAAGCCAGCAATCCCCCACACGAAGCGAAAGGAACACCAAACTGAGCTTCTCCAACAGAGCTTTCAAAAGCCTCGAACCTCCCTTGGCGTGCGCATGCTGGAGTCTGTGAAGGTTCTTCATGCGCTGGGGAAGAAGAATGAGACGAAAACTGGGCTCTCTTCCTGTCGGCTCTTGGGAAAGTCAAGCAACCCCAAAGACCCCCAGCCACCCCCAGCTATCCAGCCATGGCGGCATACCCCACGTGAGGGGAAGGGTCCTGAGAAAACGCAAGTCCAAGCCCAGAAACCAGACAGCAGTGCTGAAACAGAGTGTCCATCTCCAGCCCAGTATGAGCGGCCTCCTCCTGGGAAGGTCAAGTTGATACCTCTGCCTTTTTCTGCCTGGGACAAGCCTCAAGCTCGACCCGCTCCTCGGAGGCCACAGTCTCTGGCCTCACATCGGCCTGCTGGGGCTTACCGTGCCCAGCCTGGTTCTACTGACTCAGCTCAACCTGCTGCAGTCAATTCATCCCAGCCAGCTCCTGCCTCTTTGCCAGGCCCCGCCAAACCAGCTCAGCCAACTGTGACCAACCCAACCCAACCGGCTTGGACCAACCACACCCAGCCTCGTGTCCCTCAGTCTGCTGCTCCTAGGCCTGCACCCTCCAAAACTTCATCTGGCGCTCCTCTCCAGCGGGAGCCTGTTCCCCCTGCTGTGAATAAGCGCCAGGCCCCACCCAAGCTCCAAACCCAATTTCTACTCCAAGACTTCAGCAAGCAACGAGTTCCATGGAGGGAACCCAACGTGCCTGAGCCAGTCATGTCAAAGCCCATCGAACAAGAGCAGAGGCCAGAGCGAGAGGCCATGAAGAGGCGGGCTCAACAACAACGGGAGAATGCTGCCAGATACACCTCTTCGGGCAAGCTGCAATTTTTCACCGAGAGGGAAAACGAAATGGAAATTGCCGACTACTACGGATACGTCAAGTGAGAGCTGCTAGGATTCTTGGTGCCACCTTGGCTACCAGCTGTTCTTCCATACACAGGTAAGACAGGTATAGAACTGAATAAGTAAATGGAATACAATTAAATAGACGAGTAACAAACCTTTCGAATTTTCAGATGCTGCTAACTGGGGCGTGAGAAAGGAAGGACTGAAAGTTGGATGGGAGAATGAAGGAAAGGGGTAAAAACTGAGCAAAGAGGAAGGAACTTGGCCCAGGGCTAGGAAGGCCAAAAGAGACGTATGGATTTAGGAAAGGAAGCAGGAGTGAGGATGAAATGGCAGAAGTAAAAAGCAGGGTCAGAGGTCTGGGTTGAAAGAACACAATTGGAGTAGAGTTGAAGGTGACAGAAGAGGAGTCTAGGTTTACTAGGAGAAATAGAAAAAGTCTCTCGGGGACGCTGGCCTTAAGTCTCACAACCACCAGATAGGTATTTCAGAAAACAAGAGGTTCAGGACACATCTCTGAAAGGTCTGAGTTGCCTTATTCAGGTGTGACTGTAGTGGGGGAATAGGGAAATCTACCAGAGAAGTGGCTAGGGCTCAGAGTTATCCTAGGGGCAGCTGACGACAGGGGCAGAGCCAAGGGAACTGCTGGAACAGGAGGCCCACGAACAAATCAGGGGCAGAGCCGCCTGTCACTTCCCTGCCAGGAAGGAAGCCAGGTATATTACTATAACCAAGGCACACTGGGGTCTTTACTGTATGGAGAACTTGGCTCCTGCCCGCAATCCTACGGCTCGGCGTCACACACAGGAAGTCGGGCCTCTGGGCAACCAGAAATGGGAATGGGACTGAAGGAGATTCAGCCCACAAATATCCGACCACCAGCTTCCACCTCTGCAGTCTGCCACCCTGTGCCTGATCAACGCATCACAGAAACAAGTTTTCAAGGTGAGTATACAGACGGCAGAGAAAAGTTGAACAATGAGGTCAGCATTCAAAAATGGGGTCAAATCGACAGCTGGGAAGGGGTGTAGAGACAGGTAGAATTTAGATCCTGAGCCTTTAATAACCACTACCTTCTCTCAGTGCTCTCTGTTTTTAGACTCTATATGAGAACACCTAGGGCTTCCCTGGTGGCGCCTGCCAATGCAGGGGACACGGGTTCGAGCCCTGGTCTGCGAAGATCCCACATGCCGTGCAGCAACTAAGCGCATGTGCCACAACGACGGAGCCTGCATTCTAGAGCCCGTGAGCCTCAACTACCGAAGCCCACGTGCCTACAGCCCATGCTCCGCAACAAGAGAAGCCACCGCGATGAGATGCCCGCACACCGCAACCAAGAGTAGCCCCCGCTAGCCGCCAACTAGAGAAAGCCCGTGCACAGCAATGAGAGACCCAGTGCGGCCAAAAAAATAAATACGTAGAATAAATAAGTTCAAACAGTAAATAAATACATAAACATAAATTACAAAAAAAAAGAACACCTAATGCAGGTGGGAAGGTGGGAGGGCCACTGTAGAGGTCATCTATGCTACATGTACAAGAACCCCGAGAGCACACCAATCGGTACCACACTTTTCACTGCTGTAGCCGATCGTTCCCCCCTGTACTGCCACACTGTAGCACTCCCTTCCCTCATCTACTGCTATAGTCTCTTTGGAAGGTTATTTCAGAACTCTTGTTATGAGAGTGCCAGTTGAACTGTCCTCACTTCCTTCATTTATACCAGGATTGAAGACCTTGTGGTCCGAGATCCTGTCCAGAGAGCAAGCAGGCTAAGGCTCTGTCTTTGTTGATGTATTTCATCAGAAAGGGCTCTACCCCCTCTCCTAGTTCATGGTGTGAAGTGTTCTTGGCCTCTCGGGAAAGTGGGGAGAATGGAAAGGACCCTATATGAGAATGCTAGGCTCTGTAAAACATTTCAGGTTTTTAAAAATAAGACTCATTTTGTATTGGACTTACAACAGTCCTATGAAATACAAAGAAAGCCGAGAATCAGTGACAGGAAAGGATCACCAGTAAGAACTACAACAGTCACCGCTTACCTCGTAGCATAGGGCACTGTCCGTGATCCTTAAGAAGAGTTAGTAGAAATGCCTTTGCCCATCTTGCCCCTGAACCCCTTGAAAGGTACACGACTGCTGTGTTGGTGTTTAGGGGGAGCATCTCACTTACCAGGGACTGACTTCTCCCTTGATTCCTCTGTAGTGATGGAGACTTCCCCGCTGATGAAAAATTCCCTGGGATTGCAACCTCCAAGCCAGACAGCTTTCCTATGGAATGACAGAGAACTTGTCAAGGTGAAACACCAGTCTGCGGGAGAAAGGGAAGAAGAGAATGATGGAAATCGTTTCTGGGAAACTATTTTTACATTATGTGTTGTTTGTTCCCGGTAAATAAACTGAAATCTTCTTAACAGTAAAACAAAATCGAAAC
The DNA here is from genome assembly GCF_028023285.1 of Balaenoptera ricei. Lineage (NCBI taxonomy): Eukaryota > Metazoa > Chordata > Mammalia > Artiodactyla > Balaenopteridae > Balaenoptera > Balaenoptera ricei. The sequence continues at coordinate 38,801,859 of NC_082651.1, forward strand.
CACTAAAGCCAATAATACAGGAGTATAACGTTCGAAAAAAATTTCTTTGGCTGCGCAGCATGTGGGATCTTAGCTCCCCAACCAGGGACTGAACCCACGCCTGCTGCATTGGAAGCGCAGAGTCTTCACCACGGGACCACCGGGGAAGTCCCAGGACTACCACTTTTAAAGGAGAAGGTACAAACCCCTCGGTTCTATGAACTGGAGATTTTTAGTAAGAAGTCAATATATTTGTTGTTAGGCACATTTTATGTTAGGCTGTCTCCCTGCACAGGATGCAGGCGCCTTGAGAATGGAAGTCATATCCCTCTATAGTGCGTCCCTCTTCTTTCTGCTTTGCAGTTTGCTGCTCCACTTGTTCAACCCCACCTAGTAATAACCTATACTTCCCTTGTTCCTGTTTTCCCATCTGGAAAACAGACAAAAGGCAACCAAACAACGCAAAGGTCTCAACAAATAAGGGATATCCAAAACCAGAGATGGCCAGAACTTCTGTACCCCTGATGAAATAGTCCTCATACAAAACCTGATAATCAAATTCCTTAATGCTAGGAATCACAGTGAAAAATAGTATCTGAACTGACTTCTGTCAGATGAGTGAGAACTAAGGTTAATTCAGTGTATCTGAAGCATAGAAAGTGAGGGCAAAAGTGGCACAAGATGGGGCTAGAGAAGCAGAGAGGATTCTAGACCACGCAGAGTCTTAAAGGCCAACAGTGTGTTTTCTATTCTCAAAACAATGTTTGTGAGCGATGTTTATGAGCAACGTTCCAACTTGCTTTGAAGGTTTCTTGTGTGAAGAGTGGATGGGAAGGAAACAAGACATATGGACACTAGTTAGGACCTAATCGCAACAGACAGGCAAGTTCAGTATTAGGAAGTTGAGGAAGAGCTGGCTGACAGATTCCAAAGAAATTCAGGAGATGAACTGAAGCGGGCTTAATGGGGTAGGAGATGGAGGAAAGGAAGGTCTTAGGGAATTCAAGGGTTTACTGCACACATGAGCAAAGTCTCAAAATTAATCATTTGAACGTACAGAGGCGGATCTCCCAAATGACACCGGTTAGGAAGCAACGGTACGCCCTTTAGAATTCCTAGAGACAACACAAATCAACTGTTTCGATGGAAAATTCGGCGGGACTCTTGATTTCCATGGGAATACAGAGAAAAGAGACACTGATCTGGCTTGCAGGTATATTTAGGAAGTTGTTAGCCGGACATCACCTACTAGTATCATGTAAGTAGGCCGTCCGAAGTAGGAAGCTTAGGGGAAAAACCTGGAGGAAAACTTAAAAGCTGAAGCCACACCTCCACACTACACCACCTTTCACAATTTCTTCTCAGATAAGCATCATCCCCATCAGTGAAGAAACTCGTACCTCATAATAGGAAAAACAGGCCTAAAGATTCAATGTGTGTCTTGGGAGGTCCCATCTATGCGATATCTTCCTGGGACCAGAAAAGGCCCCAGGAAGATCAATCTCTGCACCCCTGAAAGCTTACCACCAAGGAAAATGACTAGGTCCATAGATTTCCTCCCTCAAACCAGCTTACCTCACACATAGATCATTAGCAACTCAGCCCTTACTCACATCATCACAGTCACAAGAGTGGTTAGGGAGAAAAGCACTAACCAGGGGAACTAAAACAGAGGCAATCCAGGCCAAGCTGGGCTGGTGGCAGATATCTGCTCCTTACGCTCGGGTGCATAATGCGACTCACCACAGTGCCTTTTTCACAGACCCTTTTGAACGTTTCTCCACAGAATCCAACAGCTCAAGTTAGTTCATGACGCTTCAAGGTCAACAATCGTCAAGAGAAAAACATGCAATATGTCTTACAATGTTGGATTCCTTACAAACAGGACAAGGAGATAACCATGTAGACAAAACCAGAGCATTTGAAAACATCTGTATTCTACAAACACACCAGTGAATGCTATAAATAAGGTACTATGACATAAAACAAAATGAAAACTAGATGTGAGACTGTTCTCTTCAGTGTACAGACTTCATGGCAGTTGCTGCACACTATATCTAGCTACTTAGATCTTTAACTCTCTGTTCTGTTAATACCAAATGAGGCCCAAGTGTGTCAACCTGTTTCCCACAGAAACCAAAAAGTCTACATGCATCTCTTTTCTCCTGTGCCCTTTCACCTTACCTGCTCCCAATTCTCCACCAACGTCCTCCTCTTTCTCTAATTATTCTCCTCTTCATTTTGCTTGGCCTTGCCCCCAAGCATGCAAGACAGAGAGTCCTAGAGGTCCAAGATTCTAGAGTGGCTGTTTGCAAGGCGGAGGAGATTACAGTAACTGCCACACTGTATATACTTCTGTGCAAAGAAAAAGGGACAGTGTTCAGAATGTCTCTCACATATAACAAGAGCTGGAGATGGCAGGATACCTGTGTGGCCCAAGGAACTAGAGCTAGCAAATTACGGGCCAAACAATTGCAACCAAAGGCTGGAAGAGGAAAGGTCTGCAACCAGCTCTGTCTCCTAGCTCTCTGGTATTTGCTGCCAACGGGCAGAGTCTATTTCGTGAGGCATCAAGCACTGAAAAGAAGACTCCTGCTGCTGGAAGTTGACAGGAAGTAACGTCCAATGCAAGATCAAGGCTTGTCCTCGAAGCAATGCCCATAATGGAAGAAAAAAAAACAAGAGAAAGCGGAAGAGAAATGTTAAGTCGCAAGTCCAACCTGGCCCCCAGCCTAGCCCAGCCCAAGGAAGGTAGGAGTCAAGGAGAAGAAACTAAAAGAGAAGAGCCTTGGACCACAACATTCTCCACAAGGTACACTCAAGAAACTTCACCCTACTCTTGAACCAAGTTACAAAGAGAGCTTCTTAATCCCTACTTTGGCTCCTTAAAAGCTGCTATCAGTTCACTCATTAGACACATATGATTTCAGAACAACTGTAATAGTTCAAACTAGATGGCTCTTTCCTTCCTAAGGATTATTAATTAAATAAGATCTATATAGCTCTAAGTATATGATACATAAAATAGAATACTCTGTAGAATGTAAGTAACTCTTAGTTCAGTGTATTAATGAACGTCTGTAAGAAATGTTGCAATGATTTCCCTAATGGAAGAGCCTGGGGGAGGTAAATCTGTCTTCTAGGATTTCCTCCCCAGAGCTCAGAAACTCAGGTGTTGTTTTAGCTCTCCTACACTCTCTTCACCCAAGCCCGCCTTCCTGTTGGGGATCGGACCTCCCTATTGGCTCTCTCATACCTTTCAACTGCCTGCTTTGTGACATCACTCTCCTACCAAACCTACTACCACTTGGTAGAGCCTTGGGGTTTCCGTGGAGCTGTTTGGACCAGTAACCAGTGACCTCTGTACTGGACACGTGCGCCGTTCAGCTGCAGCCACTCAGACATCCTCTAGTGTTGTCTCCTCATCCCTTGTACCTGCAGTGGATGCTTCCTCTTCTCTGACCATGTCAGGTAAGAAAAGAAACTTTGGAAAGTTTTGCGTTCGATTTCTTTTGCCCCTAAATTGAGTAGGAGATTCAAAATAGCATGGAATAATGAGGGAAAGTATTGAACTACAAGTCTGGAGACCTAATTTCACTTTTGACTTTGACGTTTACTATCTGTGTGACTTTGGACAAATCACTGGCTGTCTCACAAAGCCTGTTGCTTTCCTTAACTGTTACGTTAGGATACCACATTGGGTTGATCACTCTGATCCCCTTCTTTTCCAGTACTGAGCCTTAAAGGGTACCCATGTAGAAAACGAAATCAGACACTTCTCAAGAGTGTTTCAACAGAAACATAGAAAAGCCAGGGGACATAGAAAACTAGCAATATATACCAAGATGTTTCATCTCTAATGGTCTCCCTCCACTAGGATTTCGACTAGTTGAAAAGAGAGAATAGGGAGAGAGGATGGAGAGTACTGGGCTCTACAGGGAGGCACAGAGTCGAGCGTAAGGAAGTTTAGGATGGTTTTCATTAGCACAGGCCAACAGGCACCAAGAGATGGGAGAAAATGTAAGAATGAAGAGGGAAAGCATAGAGGAGCTCTCAAGAAAAACGGAGTTTGCAATGGAATGCTGATGGGAACCAAAGATTTTCAATTAAAGCAGAAACAGCACAGAGGGAAACCTGCTCAGAGCAGGGCAAAACCAAGTTGATGGTAGCAAACCCTTACATTAACAGACGAAGAAGGAAAGTAAGGCCAGAACAGGGGATCACCAGGAAAGGCAGCTTATCAGAAAAGTCATACTCCGTTTTCTTTCTTTTATTGCCTCTCTGAATACAGTTGGCCACTTGACAGTTTTGAATATAAACATTTTAGAAACACGTTTTAGAAATGATGCCTCCTATAAACAAGCAACCACAGTGGTTATCTAGGGGGCTGCTTTTCAGTGTTTTATTCTTTCTAATTTTTAAACTAGGTAGACATTTCGCCAATTCAACATTTTAAGTGATATCTTCTAAATTGAATCAGAAGGACTATTTTCCTTTGTGTGATATGTAGGTTCTAAGGCAAGGCTGCTTTTCATTTTTACAGTTATTTCCTTCCTAACACAGAGAGCACATTGATCAACAGCCATCGTTCGCTTGTAGATCTTAGCTACCGAAGAAGAAGAAGAAGAAGAAGAAAAAGTCAAGCCCCACATCTCTAATTCCCCCCCACTTAGGGAATTCCCTGGCGGTCCAGTGCTTAGGACTCGGTGCTTTCACGGCCAGGGCCACGCGGCGCGGCCAAAGAAACAAAACAAACAAACATCCACGTTTATCGAAAACCATATTGTGGAGTCCTGTGGATTTTCTTACATTTGAAAATCTTTTTTAATTGGATTCTAGGCATGATGGTTTTTTGAGGTTTTGGGATGCCATCTTCTTGGATGCTGAAGATGATTCTAATCTAAGTTCTAGGATAAATCCAAAAACCTTCCTGATACATTTTAAGCTTCCTTTCTGCTTATTATATAAGCTATATTCATTGAAATATATATTTCTCCTAGGCTTAATACCTCTTACTTGCTGGGTAAAAATATGAAGGAGCACAATAATGAAACTCTTTTACACTTATTATTTTGCTGTCTGCTTCGTACCGGTTTTCATTGAAATACTTGTCTATATGTGTTGTGGCTACCTATACATGCACATTTATTGCATTCTGTTGCTTGTTATGCATTTTTTACTGACATACCTTCTCTGTCTGTATGCATTGGCTAGGAATTCATTCACCTCTATCACCTCCATCGTGTTTTCTGGTTAATAGTATTCACTAAAATAGAGTGGGCAAAATTCACTTTCATAATATTGCATGGATAGTACAGAATGCCATTTGTTAGTAAATTCATTAGGCTTCGATACTTGCCACATACCCCCGTTTTCATTAATATCTATGGATTTCTTTTTCGTTAACGTAATATGCTTGTCATGATTTTTCTTTGTCTTTCTAGAACTTATTGTATCTTCCTCCATATAAATCATACGCAATAGATCAGCTTATTCATCTATTAATTATTACTGCTATTATTATTGGTGGTGGTGTTATAACCACTTTATAGATGAGTAATCTGAAGGAATCAGATAACTTTTCCCTTTCCAAAAGCACTTAAGAAATCCACTTTCGGGTAATCATTTTGAGGTAGGATGAGAAACCAGGCTTGAAGAGGGCAAAAATGACTCTTTCAATTCACCAGTTGGACTGAGCTGTACGTCACCTCTAGGTAATAGCGTGGGAACTGCACAAGCCAAGGGAGACACTGAAGACGACAATGGTAATAGCCGTACTGTTTTCTAATGGACAAAAAAAAATGCCTATATTATAAGTTCTGTTTCTCCTGCTTTCTGGCAGTATCATGCTCAGAGTGGAGTCCTGGCAAGGAAGTCAGGATACTTAGGTTCTGAAACCTGGTAATGATACTAACATAATGAGAGAACTTGAACAAGTCAACCCGACCTCTCTGAGCCTCAGTTTCCTTACTCACGAAATGAGACTGAGAACATCGAAGTTCTCTAAGGGCCTCCTAGTTCTAAAATGCTTCCAGTCTAGGAAATAGCATAGAAGTCAATACGAGTGCAGGCTGAAGGGAAAGACAGGGCAGGGAGAAGGTTGCTTCCAGCCTAGAGAACAATCTCTGAACCACACCACTTGGCTCTTCTGCCCGTCTGTGCCCAAGATTGGGAGCACAGGCAGTTAATAGAGAAGAGTGGAAAACTGCTCAGTCCTTACAGCCATCATTAACTGTCTGATTTTGGGTTTCTCAGGAAGTAGTGATAGTAGAGGTGTCCTGATAGCAAGAACCTTCAGATGATGCCGTTCCTCAAACGTAGTGAGAATTTCTCAACCTCCCTGAGTTTGTCATGACCCTCTTGTTCTTACAGAAAATTTCCAACATCCATCTCTACTTGGAACTCTAAATTCTCTGCAGCATTCTCCTCCTGTGGTGAGCAATGCAACTTCCCTAACACGAAGTGTCTGCAACTTCTCCAGAGTCTCTGCCCCTGCCGTCAGTTCGGCATCGGCTACTGGTACCCCTTTCCAGACACTCATGGGTAGTGCCTACCTTTACCAACATTCTAGCACGACTATGTTATCTGGAGTTACTGACCACAGCCAGATCTCCACTTCAGCTGCTTCCTATCCAGGTGTTCTTGAGTGGGACATCACAGCAAGCACTGAAAAGAATTCTTCTTCACTCGGAGACTTTACTCTGGCACTCACTGACCGCCACACAGCTGCCTCCTCCATGTTTCTGGCAGCCCAGTATGATAAAACTTCAGACGCCAAGAACATGGTCCCTCTACATCCATCGCTTTCTGCCAGCCTTGCTCAGGGAACACCATCTCAGATTCCAAATCAGGGGCAGAGCCGCCTGCCACTTCCCTGCCAGGAAGGAAGCCAGGTATATTACTATAACCAAGGCACACTGGGGTCTTTACTGTATGGAGAACTTGGCTCCTGCCCGCAATCCTACGGCTCGGCGTCATACACAGGAAGTCGGGCCTCTGGGCAACCAGAAATGGGAATGGGACTGAAGGAGATTCAGCCCACAAATATCCGACCACCAGCTTCCACCTCTGCAGTCTGCCACCCTGTGTCTGCTCAACGCATCACGGAAACAAGTTTTCAAGGTGAGTATAACAAACGCCAGAGAAAGTTGAAGAATGAGGTCGGCATTCAAAAATGGGGTCAAATCGACAGCTGGGAAGGGGTGTAGAGGCAGGTAGAATTTAGATCCTGAGCCTTTAATAACCACTACCTTCGCTCAGTGCCCTCTGTTTTTAGACTCTATATGGGAACACCTAGGGCTTCCCTGGTGGCGCCGTGGTTAAGAATCCGCCTGCCAATGCAATGCGGGGGACACGGGTTCGAGCCCTGGTCTGCGAAGATCCCACATGCCGTGCAGCAACTAAGCGCATGTGCCACAACGACGGAGCCTGCATTCTAGAGCCCGTGAGCCTCAACTACCGAAGCCCACGTGCCTACAGCCCATGCTCCGCAACAAGAGAAGCCACCACGATGAGAAGCCCGCACACCGCAACCAAGAGTAGCCCCCGCTAGCCGCCAACTAGAGAAAGCCCGTGCACAGCAATGAGAGACCCAGTGCAGCCAAAAAAATAAATACGTAGACTAAATAAGTTCAAACAGTAAATAAATACATAAACATAAATTACAAAAAAAAGAACACCTAATGCAGGTGGGAAGGTGGGAGGGCCACTGTAGAGGTCATCTATGCTACATGTACAAGAACCCCGAGAGCACACCAATCGGTACCACACTTTTCACTGCTGTAGCCGATCGTTCCCCCTGTACTGCCACACTGTAGCACTCCCTTCCCTCATCTACTGCTATAGTCTCTTTGGAAGGTGTTTCAGAACTCTTGTTATGAGAGTGCCAGTTGAACTGTCCTCACTTCCTTCATTTATACCAGGATTGAAGACCTTGTGGTCCGAGATCCTGTCCAGACAGCAAGCAGGCTAAGACTCTGTCTTTGTTGATGTATTTCATCAGCAAGGGCTCTACCCCCTCTCCTAGTTCATGGTGTGACGTGTTCTTGGCCTCTCGGGAAAGTGGGGAGAATGGAAAGGACCCTATATGAGAATGCTAGGCTCTGTAAAACATTTCAGGTTTTTAAAAATAAGACTCATTTTGTATTGGACTTATAACAGTCCTATGAAATACAAAGCGAGCCGAGAATCAGCGACAGGAAAGGCTCACCAGTAAGAATTACAACAGTCACCACTTACCTCGTAGCATAGGGCACTGTCCATGATCCTTAAGAAGAGTTAGTAGAAATGCCTTGCCCATCTTGCCCCTGAACCCCTTGAAAGGTACACGACTGCTGTGTTGGTGTTTAGGGGGAGCATCTCACTTACCAGGGACTGACTTCTCCCTTGATCCCTTTGTAGGGATGGAGACCTCCCCCCTGGTGATGAAAAATTCCCTGGGATTGCAACCTCCAAGCCAGACGTTTTGTGTGACACAAAGTCAAGAACTCCCCAAGTCCTGCAGTAGCAGAAACAGCCACATACTTGAGAGTAACCCACCATCTGAACTTGGGGACATTTCAGTGACAGCTCCAGTCCAGAGTGCCAGGCGTCTCCTGGCCCTGCCTCCAGCTCCAAGCCAGGGACAAATAGAGAGTAAGCACGTGGATGATATCAAAACCAAGCTTTCAAAGCCTCTGGATGCCTACCAGATCCCAACAGAGAACCAAGATCCTCCACTACTCCCTTTAGGAATCCCTGATATTCACCAGCCGCTGGCCTGCACCGATCCCCTCAGCCAAGAGGAGCAGCCTGGTTCTGAAAATGCTGATCTGGGAGAGAACAGCCGGAGTCGTCAGGACCTAGGGACACTTGAAAATGGGATTGAACCTAGCAGTGGTCTTGCAGACGTTACTACACTGGCGGAGGATATTCACCTTCCCCAGCTCTTTAATCCTTTGAAAGAGCTTGATCAATCCCAAGGTCCCAACGTGATCAAAGCTAAAGACACCAGAGCCATTAAGGTGAATCAGGTGCAGGAAAAGCCAAGTGTCATAAAGGTTCCCTCTGATCAACCCAGGAAGAACAAACAGAAAGCCTCTGAGCCTATCAGTGGCGCTCCCAAGGCCAAAATCCAGCCAAAGAAACCAGAGTGCCTGTTAGGGGGAGAAGTGGTTACCTGCCACGCTGCAGTCAGTGACAGGGCTCCTGTGAACACGGCCAAGCACTCTCAAGGCAAACCTCAGAAAGCTGCATCCAGAAAGATCAGCAAAACTAAGAGCCACGGGCAGGAAAAGACCAAAAGGACCAGAGGGAGAAACAAGGCTGAAGAGAACAAGCAGTCAGGGAACAAAGTCAAGGCAGAAGAGAAGCCAGCAATCCCCCACACGAAGCGAAAGGAACACCAAACTGAGCTTCTCCAACAGAGCTTTCAAAAGCCTCGAACCTCCCTTGGCGTGCGCATGCTGGAGTCTGTGAAGGTTCTTCATGCGCTGGGGAAGAAGAATGAGACGAAAACTGGGCTCTCTTCCTGTCGGCTCTTGGGAAAGTCAAGCAACCCCAAAGACCCCCAGCCACCCCCAGCTATCCAGCCATGGCGGCATACCCCACGTGAGGGGAAGGGTCCTGAGAAAACGCAAGTCCAAGCCCAGAAACCAGACAGCAGTGCTGAAACAGAGTGTCCATCTCCAGCCCAGTATGAGCGGCCTCCTCCTGGGAAGGTCAAGTTGATACCTCTGCCTTTTTCTGCCTGGGACAAGCCTCAAGCTCGACCCGCTCCTCGGAGGCCACAGTCTCTGGCCTCACATCGGCCTGCTGGGGCTTACCGTGCCCAGCCTGGTTCTACTGACTCAGCTCAACCTGCTGCAGTCAATTCATCCCAGCCAGCTCCTGCCTCTTTGCCAGGCCCCGCCAAACCAGCTCAGCCAACTGTGACCAACCCAACCCAACCGGCTTGGACCAACCACACCCAGCCTCGTGTCCCTCAGTCTGCTGCTCCTAGGCCTGCACCCTCCAAAACTTCATCTGGCGCTCCTCTCCAGCGGGAGCCTGTTCCCCCTGCTGTGAATAAGCGCCAGGCCCCACCCAAGCTCCAAACCCAATTTCTACTCCAAGACTTCAGCAAGCAACGAGTTCCATGGAGGGAACCCAACGTGCCTGAGCCAGTCATGTCAAAGCCCATCGAACAAGAGCAGAGGCCAGAGCGAGAGGCCATGAAGAGGCGGGCTCAACAACAACGGGAGAATGCTGCCAGATACACCTCTTCGGGCAAGCTGCAATTTTTCACCGAGAGGGAAAACGAAATGGAAATTGCCGACTACTACGGATACGTCAAGTGAGAGCTGCTAGGATTCTTGGTGCCACCTTGGCTACCAGCTGTTCTTCCATACACAGGTAAGACAGGTATAGAACTGAATAAGTAAATGGAATACAATTAAATAGACGAGTAACAAACCTTTCGAATTTTCAGATGCTGCTAACTGGGGCGTGAGAAAGGAAGGACTGAAAGTTGGATGGGAGAATGAAGGAAAGGGGTAAAAACTGAGCAAAGAGGAAGGAACTTGGCCCAGGGCTAGGAAGGCCAAAAGAGACGTATGGATTTAGGAAAGGAAGCAGGAGTGAGGATGAAATGGCAGAAGTAAAAAGCAGGGTCAGAGGTCTGGGTTGAAAGAACACAATTGGAGTAGAGTTGAAGGTGACAGAAGAGGAGTCTAGGTTTACTAGGAGAAATAGAAAAAGTCTCTCGGGGACGCTGGCCTTAAGTCTCACAACCACCAGATAGGTATTTCAGAAAACAAGAGGTTCAGGACACATCTCTGAAAGGTCTGAGTTGCCTTATTCAGGTGTGACTGTAGTGGGGGAATAGGGAAATCTACCAGAGAAGTGGCTAGGGCTCAGAGTTATCCTAGGGGCAGCTGACGACAGGGGCAGAGCCAAGGGAACTGCTGGAACAGGAGGCCCACGAACAAATCAGGGGCAGAGCCGCCTGTCACTTCCCTGCCAGGAAGGAAGCCAGGTATATTACTATAACCAAGGCACACTGGGGTCTTTACTGTATGGAGAACTTGGCTCCTGCCCGCAATCCTACGGCTCGGCGTCACACACAGGAAGTCGGGCCTCTGGGCAACCAGAAATGGGAATGGGACTGAAGGAGATTCAGCCCACAAATATCCGACCACCAGCTTCCACCTCTGCAGTCTGCCACCCTGTGTCTGATCAACGCATCACAGAAACAAGTTTTCAAGGTGAGTATACAGACGGCAGAGAAAAGTTGAACAATGAGGTCAGCATTCAAAAATGGGGTCAAATCGACAGCTGGGAAGGGGTGTAGAGACAGGTAGAATTTAGATCCTGAGCCTTTAATAACCACTACCTTCTCTCAGTGCTCTCTGTTTTTAGACTCTATATGAGAACACCTAGGGCTTCCCTGGTGGCGCCTGCCAATGCAGGGGACACGGGTTCGAGCCCTGGTCTGCGAAGATCCCACATGCCGTGCAGCAACTAAGCGCATGTGCCACAACGACGGAGCCTGCATTCTAGAGCCCGTGAGCCTCAACTACCGAAGCCCACGTGCCTACAGCCCATGCTCCGCAACAAGAGAAGCCACCGCGATGAGATGCCCGCACACCGCAACCAAGAGTAGCCCCCGCTAGCCGCCAACTAGAGAAAGCCCGTGCACAGCAATGAGAGACCCAGTGCGGCCAAAAAAATAAATACGTAGAATAAATAAGTTCAAACAGTAAATAAATACATAAACATAAATTACAAAAAAAAAGAACACCTAATGCAGGTGGGAAGGTGGGAGGGCCACTGTAGAGGTCATCTATGCTACATGTACAAGAACCCCGAGAGCACACCAATCGGTACCACACTTTTCACTGCTGTAGCCGATCGTTCCCCCCTGTACTGCCACACTGTAGCACTCCCTTCCCTCATCTACTGCTATAGTCTCTTTGGAAGGTTATTTCAGAACTCTTGTTATGAGAGTGCCAGTTGAACTGTCCTCACTTCCTTCATTTATACCAGGATTGAAGACCTTGTGGTCCGAGATCCTGTCCAGAGAGCAAGCAGGCTAAGGCTCTGTCTTTGTTGATGTATTTCATCAGAAAGGGCTCTACCCCCTCTCCTAGTTCATGGTGTGAAGTGTTCTTGGCCTCTCGGGAAAGTGGGGAGAATGGAAAGGACCCTATATGAGAATGCTAGGCTCTGTAAAACATTTCAGGTTTTTAAAAATAAGACTCATTTTGTATTGGACTTACAACAGTCCTATGAAATACAAAGAAAGCCGAGAATCAGTGACAGGAAAGGATCACCAGTAAGAACTACAACAGTCACCGCTTACCTCGTAGCATAGGGCACTGTCCGTGATCCTTAAGAAGAGTTAGTAGAAATGCCTTTGCCCATCTTGCCCCTGAACCCCTTGCAAGGTACACGACTGCTGTGTTGGTGTTTAGGGGGAGCATCTCACTTACCAGGGACTGACTTCTCCCTTGATTCCTCTGTAGTGATGGAGACTTCCCCGCTGATGAAAAATTCCCTGGGATTGCAACCTCCAAGCCAGACAGCTTTCCTATGGAATGACAGAGAACTTGTCAAGGTGAAACACCAGTCTGCGGGAGAAAGGGAAGAAGAGAATGATGGAAATCGTTTCTGGGAAACTATTTTTACATTATGTGTTGTTTGTTCCCGGTAAATAAACTGAAATCTTCTTAACAGTAAAACAAAATCGAAACCACTAAAGCCAATAATACAGGAGTATAACGTTCGAAAAAAATTTCTTTGGCTGCGCAGCATGTGGGATCTTAGCTCCCCAACCAGGGACTGAACCCACGCCTGCTGCATTGGAAGCGCAGAGTCTTCACCACGGGACCACCGGGGAAGTCCCAGGACTACCACTTTTAAAGGAGAAGGTACAAACCCCTCGGTTCTATGAACTGGAGATTTTTAGTAAGAAGTCAATATATTTGTTGTTAGGCACATTTTATGTTAGGCTGTCTCCCTGCACAGGATGCAGGCGCCTTGAGAATGGAAGTCATATCCCTCTATAGTGCGTCCCTCTTCTTTCTGCTTTGCAGTTTGCTGCTCCACTTGTTCAACCCCACCTAGTAATAACCTATACTTCCCTTGTTCCTGTTTTCCCATCTGGAAAACAGACAAAAGGCAACCAAACAACGCAAAGGTCTCAACAAATAAGGGATATCCAAAACCAGAGATGGCCAGAACTTCTGTACCCCTGATGAAATAGTCCTCATACAAAACCTGATAATCAAATTCCTTAATGCTAGGAATCACAGTGAAAAATAGTATCTGAACTGACTTCTGTCAGATGAGTGAGAACTAAGGTTAATTCAGTGTATCTGAAGCATAGAAAGTGAGGGCAAAAGTGGCACAAGATGGGGCTAGAGAAGCAGAGAGGATTCTAGACCACGCAGAGTCTTAAAGGCCAACAGTGTGTTTTCTATTCTCAAAACAATGTTTGTGAGCGATGTTTATGAGCAACGTTCCAACTTGCTTTGAAGGTTTCTTGTGTGAAGAGTGGATGGGAAGGAAACAAGACATATGGACACTAGTTAGGACCTAATCGCAACAGACAGGCAAGTTCAGTATTAGGAAGTTGAGGAAGAGCTGGCTGACAGATTCCAAAGAAATTCAGGAGATGAACTGAAGCGGGCTTAATGGGGTAGGAGATGGAGGAAAGGAAGGTCTTAGGGAATTCAAGGGTTTACTGCACACATGAGCAAAGTCTCAAAATTAATCATTTGAACGTACAGAGGCGGATCTCCCAAATGACACCGGTTAGGAAGCAACGGTACGCCCTTTAGAATTCCTAGAGACAACACAAATCAACTGTTTCGATGGAAAATTCGGCGGGACTCTTGACTTCCATGGGAATACAGAGAAAAGAGACACTGATCTGGCTTGCAGGTATATTTAGGAAGTTGTTAGCCGGACATCACCTACTAGTATCATGTAAGTAGGCCGTCCGAAGTAGGAAGCTTAGGGGAAAAACCTGGAGGAAAACTTAAAAGCTGAAGCCACACCTCCACACTACACCACCTTTCACAATTTCTTCTCAGATAAGCATCATCCCCATCAGTGAAGAAACTCGTACCTCATAATAGGAAAAACAGGCCTAAAGATTCAATGTGTGTCTTGGGAGGTCCCATCTATGCGATATCTTCCTGGGACCAGAAAAGGCCCCAGGAAGATCAATCTCTGCACCCCTGAAAGCTTACCACCAAGGAAAATGACTAGGTCCATAGATTTCCTCCCTCAAACCAGCTTACCTCACACATAGATCATTAGCAACTCAGCCCTTACTCACATCATCACAGTCACAAGAGTGGTTAGGGAGAAAAGCACTAACCAGGGGAACTAAAACAGAGGCAATCCAGGCCAAGCTGGGCTGGTGGCAGATATCTGCTCCTTACGCTCGGGTGCATAATGCGACTCACCACAGTGCCTTTTTCACAGACCCTTTTGAACGTTTCTCCACAGAATCCAACAGCTCAAGTTAGTTCATGACGCTTCAAGGTCAACAATCGTCAAGAGAAAAACATGCAATATGTCTTACAATGTTGGATTCCTTACAAACAGGACAAGGAGATAACCATGTAGACAAAACCAGAGCATTTGAAAACATCTGTATTCTACAAACACACCAGTGAATGCTATAAATAAGGTACTATGACATAAAACAAAATGAAAACTAGATGTGAGACTGTTCTCTTCAGTGTACAGACTTCATGGCAGTTGCTGCACACTATATCTAGCTACTTAGATCTTTAACTCTCTGTTCTGTTAATACCAAATGAGGCCCAAGTGTGTCAACCTGTTTCCCACAGAAACCAAAAAGTCTACATGCATCTCTTTTCTCCTGTGCCCTTTCACCTTACCTGCTCCCAATTCTCCACCAACGTCCTCCTCTTTCTCTAATTATTCTCCTCTTCATTTTGCTTGGCCTTGCCCCCAAGCATGCAAGACAGAGAGTCCTAGAGGTCCAAGATTCTAGAGTGGCTGTTTGCAAGGCGGAGGAGATTACAGTAACTGCCACACTGTATATACTTCTGTGCAAAGAAAAAGGGACAGTGTTCAGAATGTCTCTCACATATAACAAGAGCTGGAGATGGCAGGATACCTGTGTGGCCCAAGGAACTAGAGCTAGCAAATTACGGGCCAAACAATTGCAACCAAAGGCTGGAAGAGGAAAGGTCTGCAACCAGCTCTGTCTCCTAGCTCTCTGGTATTTGCTGCCAACGGGCAGAGTCTATTTCGTGAGGCATCAAGCACTGAAAAGAAGACTCCTGCTGCTGGAAGTTGACAGGAAGTAACGTCCAATGCAAGATCAAGGCTTGTCCTCGAAGCAATGCCCATAATGGAAGAAAAAAAAACAAGAGAAAGCGGAAGAGAAATGTTAAGTCGCAAGTCCAACCTGGCCCCCAGCCTAGCCCAGCCCAAGGAAGGTAGGAGTCAAGGAGAAGAAACTAAAAGAGAAGAGCCTTGGACCACAACATTCTCCACAAGGTACACTCAACAAACTTCACCCTACTCTTGAACCAAGTTACAAAGAGAGCTTCTTAATCCCTACTTTGGCTCCTTAAAAGCTGCTATCAGTTCACTCATTAGACACATATGATTTCAGAACAACTGTAATAGTTCAAACTAGATGGCTCTTTCCTTCCTAAGGATTATTAATTAAATAAGATCTATATAGCTCTAAGTATATGATACATAAAATAGAATACTCTGTAGAATGTAAGTAACTCTTAGTTCAGTGTATTAATGAACGTCTGTAAGAAATGTTGCAATGATTTCCCTAATGGAAGAGCCTGGGGGAGGTAAATCTGTCTTCTAGGATTTCCTCCCCAGAGCTCAGAAACTCAGGTGTTGTTTTAGCTCTCCAACACTCTCTTCACCCAAGCCCGCCTTCCTGTTGGGGATCGGACCTCCCTATTGGCTCTCTCATACCTTTCAACTGCCTGCTTTGTGACATCACTCTCCTACCAAACCTACTACCACTTGGTAGAGCCTTGGGGTTTCCGTGGAGCTGTTTGGACCAGTAACCAGTGACCTCTGTACTGGACACGTGCGCCGTTCAGCTGCAGCCACTCAGACATCCTCTAGTGTTGTCTCCTCATCCCTTGTACCTGCAGTGGATGCTTCCTCTTCTCTGACCATGTCAGGTAAGAAAAGAAACTTTGGAAAGTTTTGCGTTCGATTTCTTTTGCCCCTAAATTGAGTAGGAGATTCAAAATAGCATGGAATAATGAGGGAAAGTATTGAACTACAAGTCTGGAGACCTAATTTCACTTTTGACTTTGACGTTTACTATCTGTGTGACTTTGGACAAATCACTGGCTGTCTCACAAAGCCTGTTGCTTTCCTTAACTGTTACGTTAGGATACCACATTGGGTTGATCACTCTGATCCCCTTCTTTTCCAGTACTGAGCCTTAAAGGGTACCCATGTAGAAAACGAAATCAGACACTTCTCAAGAGTGTTTCAACAGAAACATAGAAAAGCCAGGGGACATAGAAAACTAGCAATATATACCAAGATGTTTCATCTCTAATGGTCTCCCTCCACTAGGATTTCGACTAGTTGAAAAGAGAGAATAGGGAGAGAGGATGGAGAGTACTGGGCTCTACAGGGAGGCACAGAGTCGAGCGTAAGGAAGTTTAGGATGGTTTTCATTAGCACAGGCCAACAGGCACCAAGAGATGGGAGAAAATGTAAGAATGAAGAGGGAAAGCATAGAGGAGCTCTCAAGAAAAACGGAGTTTGCAATGGAATGCTGATGGGAACCAAAGATTTTCAATTAAAGCAGAAACAGCACAGAGGGAAACCTGCTCAGAGCAGGGCAAAACCAAGTTGATGGTAGCAAACCCTTACATTAACAGACGAAGAAGGAAAGTAAGGCCAGAACAGGGGATCACCAGGAAAGGCAGCTTATCAGAAAAGTCATACTCCGTTTTCTTTCTTTTATTGCCTCTCTGAATACAGTTGGCCACTTGACAGTTTTGAATATAAACATTTTAGAAACACGTTTTAGAAATGATGCCTCCTATAAACAAGCAACCACAGTGGTTATCTAGGGGGCTGCTTTTCAGTGTTTTATTCTTTCTAATTTTTAAACTAGGTAGACATTTCGCCAATTCAACATTTTAAGTGATATCTTCTAAATTGAATCAGAAGGACTATTTTCCTTTGTGTGATATGTAGGTTCTAAGGCAAGGCTGCTTTTCATTTTTACAGTTATTTCCTTCCTAACACAGAGAGCACATTGATCAACAGCCATCGTTCGCTTGTAGATCTTAGCTACCGAAGAAGAAGAAGAAGAAGAAGAAGAAAAAGTCAAGCCCCACATCTCTAATTCCCCCCCACTTAGGGAATTCCCTGGCGGTCCAGTGCTTAGGACTCGGTGCTTTCACGGCCAGGGCCACGCGGCGCGGCCAAAGAAACAAAACAAACAAACATCCACGTTTATCGAAAACCATATTGTGGAGTCCTGTGGATTTTCTTACATTTGAAAATCTTTTTTAATTGGATTCTAGGCATGATGGTTTTTTGAGGTTTTGGGATGCCATCTTCTTGGATGCTGAAGATGATTCTAATCTAAGTTCTAGGATAAATCCAAAAACCTTCCTGATACATTTTAAGCTTCCTTTCTGCTTATTATATAAGCTATATTCATTGAAATATATATTTCTCCTAGGCTTAATACCTCTTACTTGCTGGGTAAAAATATGAAGGAGCACAATAATGAAACTCTTTTACACTTATTATTTTGCTGTCTGCTTCGTACCGGTTTTCATTGAAATACTTGTCTATATGTGTTGTGGCTACCTATACATGCACATTTATTGCATTCTGTTGCTTGTTATGCATTTTTTACTGACATACCTTCTCTGTCTGTATGCATTGGCTAGGAATTCATTCACCTCTATCACCTCCATCGTGTTTTCTGGTTAATAGTATTCACTAAAATAGAGTGGGCAAAATTCACTTTCATAATATTGCATGGATAGTACAGAATGCCATTTGTTAGTAAATTCATTAGGCTTCGATACTTGCCACATACCCCCGTTTTCATTAATATCTATGGATTTCTTTTTCGTTAACGTAATATGCTTGTCATGATTTTTCTTTGTCTTTCTAGAACTTATTGTATCTTCCTCCATATAAATCATACGCAATAGATCAGCTTATTCATCTATTAATTATTACTGCTATTATTATTGGTGGTGGTGTTATAACCACTTTATAGATGAGTAATCTGAAGGAATCAGATAACTTTTCCCTTTCCAAAAGCACTTAAGAAATCCACTTTCGGGTAATCATTTTGAGGTAGGATGAGAAACCAGGCTTGAAGAGGGCAAAAATGACTCTTTCAATTCACCAGTTGGACTGAGCTGTACGTCACCTCTAGGTAATAGCGTGGGAACTGCACAAGCAAAGGGAGACACTGAAGACGACAATGGTAATAGCCGTACTGTTTTCTAATGGACAAAAAAAAATGCCTATATTATAAGTTCTGTTTCTCCTGCTTTCTGGCAGTATCATGCTCAGAGTGGAGTCCTGGCAAGGAAGTCAGGATACTTAGGTTCTGAAACCTGGTAATGATACTAACATAATGAGAGAACTTGAACAAGTCAACCCGACCTCTCTGAGCCTCAGTTTCCTTACTCACGAAATGAGACTGAGAACATCGAAGTTCTCTAAGGGCCTCCTAGTTCTAAAATGCTTCCAGTCTAGGAAATAGCATAGAAGTCAATACGAGTGCAGGCTGAAGGGAAAGACAGGGCAGGGAGAAGGTTGCTTCCAGCCTAGAGAACAATCTCTGAACCACACCACTTGGCTCTTCTGCCCGTCTGTGCCCAAGATTGGGAGCACAGGCAGTTAATAGAGAAGAGTGGAAAACTGCTCAGTCCTTACAGCCATCATTAACTGTCTGATTTTGGGTTTCTCAGGAAGTAGTGATAGTAGAGGTGTCCTGATAGCAAGAACCTTCAGATGATGCCGTTCCTCAAACGTAGTGAGAATTTCTCAACCTCCCTGAGTTTGTCATGACCCTCTTGTTCTTACAGAAAATTTCCAACATCCATCTCTACTTGGAACTCTAAATTCTCTGCAGCATTCTCCTCCTGTGGTGAGCAATGCAACTTCCCTAACACGAAGTGTCTGCAACTTCTCCAGAGTCTCTGCCCCTGCCGTCAGTTCGGCATCGGCTACTGGTACCCCTTTCCAGACACTCATGGGTAGTGCCTACCTTTACCAACATTCTAGCACGACTATGTTATCTGGAGTTACTGACCACAGCCAGATCTCCACTTCAGCTGCTTCCTATCCAGGTGTTCTTGAGTGGGACATCACAGCAAGCACTGAAAAGAATTCTTCTTCACTCGGAGACTTTACTCTGGCACTCACTGACCGCCACACAGCTGCCTCCTCCATGTTTCTGGCAGCCCAGTATGATAAAACTTCAGACGCCAAGAACATGGTCCCTCTACATCCATCGCTTTCTGCCAGCCTTGCTCAGGGAACACCATCTCAGATTCCAAATCAGGGGCAGAGCCGCCTGCCACTTCCCTGCCAGGAAGGAAGCCAGGTATATTACTATAACCAAGGCACACTGGGGTCTTTACTGTATGGAGAACTTGGCTCCTGCCCGCAATCCTACGGCTCGGCGTCACACACAGGAAGTCGGGCCTCTGGGCAACCAGAAATGGGAATGGGACTGAAGGAGATTCAGCCCACAAATATCCGACCACCAGCTTCCACCTCTGCAGTCTGCCACCCTGTGTCTGCTCAACGCATCACGGAAACAAGTTTTCAAGGTGAGTATAACAAACGCCAGAGAAAGTTGAAGAATGAGGTCGGCATTCAAAAATGGGGTCAAATCGACAGCTGGGAAGGGGTGTAGAGGCAGGTAGAATTTAGATCCTGAGCCTTTAATAACCACTACCTTCTCTCAGTGCCCTCTGTTTTTAGACTCTATATGGGAACACCTAGGGCTTCCCTGGTGGCGCCGTGGTTAAGAATCCGCCTGCCAATGCAATGCGGGGGACACGGGTTCGAGCCCTGGTCTGCGAAGATCCCACATGCCGTGCAGCAACTAAGCGCATGTGCCACAACGACGGAGCCTGCATTCTAGAGCCCGTGAGCCTCAACTACCGAAGCCCACGTGCCTACAGCCCATGCTCCGCAACAAGAGAAGCCACCGCGATGAGAAGCCCGCACACCGCAACCAAGAGTAGCCCCCGCTAGCCGCCAACTAGAGAAAGCCCGTGCACAGCAATGAGAGACCCAGTGCAGCCAAAAAAATAAATACGTAGACTAAATAAGTTCAAACAGTAAATAAATACATAAACATAAATTACAAAAAAAAGAACACCTAATGCAGGTGGGAAGGTGGGAGGGCCACTGTAGAGGTCATCTATGCTACATGTACAAGAACCCCGAGAGCACACCAATCGGTACCACACTTTTCACTGCTGTAGCCGATCGTTCCCCCTGTACTGCCACACTGTAGCACTCCCTTCCCTCATCTACTGCTATAGTCTCTTTGGAAGGTGTTTCAGAACTCTTGTTATGAGAGTGCCAGTTGAACTGTCCTCACTTCCTTCATTTATACCAGGATTGAAGACCTTGTGGTCCGAGATCCTGTCCAGAGAGCAAGCAGGCTAAGACTCTGTCTTTGTTGATGTATTTCATCAGCAAGGGCTCTACCCCCTCTCCTAGTTCATGGTGTGACGTGTTCTTGGCCTCTCGGGAAAGTGGGGAGAATGGAAAGGACCCTATATGAGAATGCTAGGCTCTGTAAAACATTTCAGGTTTTTAAAAATAAGACTCATTTTGTATTGGACTTATAACAGTCCTATGAAATACAAAGCGAGCCGAGAATCAGCGACAGGAAAGGCTCACCAGTAAGAATTACAACAGTCACCGCTTACCTCGTAGCATAGGGCACTGTCCATGATCCTTAAGAAGAGTTAGTAGAAATGCCTTGCCCATCTTGCCCCTGAACCCCTTGAAAGGTACACGACTGCTGTGTTGGTGTTTAGGGGGAGCATCTCACTTACCAGGGACTGACTTCTCCCTTGATCCCTTTGTAGGGATGGAGACCTCCCCCCTGGTGATGAAAAATTCCCTGGGATTGCAACCTCCAAGCCAGACGTTTTGTGTGACACAAAGTCAAGAACTCCCCAAGTCCTGCAGTAGCAGAAACAGCCACATACTTGAGAGTAACCCACCATCTGAACTTGGGGACATTTCAGTGACAGCTCCAGTCCAGAGTGCCAGGCGTCTCCTGGCCCTGCCTCCAGCTCCAAGCCAGGGACAAATAGAGAGTAAGCACGTGGATGATATCAAAACCAAGCTTTCAAAGCCTCTGGATGCCTACCAGATCCCAACAGAGAACCAAGATCCTCCACTACTCCCTTTAGGAATCCCTGATATTCACCAGCCGCTGGCCTGCACCGATCCCCTCAGCCAAGAGGAGCAGCCTGGTTCTGAAAATGCTGATCTGGGAGAGAACAGCCGGAGTCGTCAGGACCTAGGGACACTTGAAAATGGGATTGAACCTAGCAGTGGTCTTGCAGACGTTACTACACTGGCGGAGGATATTCACCTTCCCCAGCTCTTTAATCCTTTGAAAGAGCTTGATCAATCCCAAGGTCCCAACGTGATCAAAGCTAAAGACACCAGAGCCATTAAGGTGAATCAGGTGCAGGAAAAGCCAAGTGTCATAAAGGTTCCCTCTGATCAACCCAGGAAGAACAAACAGAAAGCCTCTGAGCCTATCAGTGGCGCTCCCAAGGCCAAAATCCAGCCAAAGAATCCAGAGTGCCTGTTAGGGGGAGAAGTGGTTACCTGCCACGCTGCAGTCAGTGACAGGGCTCCTGTGAACACGGCCAAGCACTCTCAAGGCAAACCTCAGAAAGCTGCATCCAGAAAGATCAGCAAAACTAAGAGCCACGGGCAGGAAAAGACCAAAAGGACCAGAGGGAGAAACAAGGCTGAAGAGAACAAGCAGTCAGGGAACAAAGTCAAGGCAGAAGAGAAGCCAGCAATCCCCCACACGAAGCGAAAGGAACACCAAACTGAGCTTCTCCAACAGAGCTTTCAAAAGCCTCGAACCTCCCTTGGCGTGCGCATGCTGGAGTCTGTGAAGGTTCTTCATGCGCTGGGGAAGAAGAATGAGACGAAAACTGGGCTCTCTTCCTGTCGGCTCTTGGGAAAGTCAAGCAACCCCAAAGACCCCCAGCCACCCCCAGCTATCCAGCCATGGCGGCATACCCCACGTGAGGGGAAGGGTCCTGAGAAAACGCAAGTCCAAGCCCAGAAACCAGACAGCAGTGCTGAAACAGAGTGTCCATCTCCAGCCCAGTATGAGCGGCCTCCTCCTGGGAAGGTCAAGTTGATACCTCTGCCTTTTTCTGCCTGGGACAAGCCTCAAGCTCGACCCGCTCCTCGGAGGCCACAGTCTCTGGCCTCACATCGGCCTGCTGGGGCTTACCGTGCCCAGCCTGGTTCTACTGACTCAGCTCAACCTGCTGCAGTCAATTCATCCCAGCCAGCTCCTGCCTCTTTGCCAGGCCCCGCCAAACCAGCTCAGCCAACTGTGACCAACCCAACCCAACCGGCTTGGACCAACCACACCCAGCCTCGTGTCCCTCAGTCTGCTGCTCCTAGGCCTGCACCCTCCAAAACTTCATCCGGCGCTCCTCTCCAGCGGGAGCCTGTTCCCCCTGCTGTGAATAAGCGCCAGGCCCCACCCAAGCTCCAAACCCAATTTCTACTCCAAGACTTCAGCAAGCAACGAGTTCCATGGAGGGAACCCAACGTGCCTGAGCCAGTCATGTCAAAGCCCATCGAACAAGAGCAGAGGCCAGAGCGAGAGGCCATGAAGAGGCGGGCTCAACAACAACGGGGGAATGCTGCCAGATACACCTCTTCGGGCAAGCTGCAATTTTTCACCGAGAGGGAAAACGAAATGGAAATTGCCGACTACTACGGATACGTCAAGTGAGAGCTGCTAGGATTCTTGGTGCCACCTTGGCTACCAGCTGTTCTTCCATACACAGGTAAGACAGGTATAGAACTGAATAAGTAAATGGAATACAATTAAATAGACGAGTAACAAACCTTTCGAATTTTCAGATGCTGCTAACTGGGGCGTGAGAAAGGAAGGACTGAAAGTTGGATGGGAGAATGAAGGAAAGGGGTAAAAACTGAGCAAAGAGGAAGGAACTTGGCCCAGGGCTAGGAAGGCCAAAAGAGACGTATGGATTTAGGAAAGGAAGCAGGAGTGAGGATGAAATGGCAGAAGTAAAAAGCAGGGTCAGAGGTCTGGGTTGAAAGAACACAATTGGAGTAGAGTTGAAGGTGACAGAAGAGGAGTCTAGGTTTACTAGGAGAAATAGAAAAAGTCTCTCGGGGACGCTGGCCTTAAGTCTCACAACCACCAGATAGGTATTTCAGAAAACAAGAGGTTCAGGACACATCTCTGAAAGGTCTGAGTTGCCTTATTCAGGTGTGACTGTAGTGGGGGAATAGGGAAATCTACCAGAGAAGTGGCTAGGGCTCAGAGTTATCCTAGGGGCAGCTGACGACAGGGGCAGAGCCAAGGGAACTGCTGGAACAGGAGGCCCACGAACAAATCAGGGGCAGAGCCGCCTGTCACTTCCCTGCCAGGAAGGAAGCCAGGTATATTACTATAACCAAGGCACACTGGGGTCTTTACTGTATGGAGAACTTGGCTCCTGCCCGCAATCCTACGGCTCGGCGTCACACACAGGAAGTCGGGCCTCTGGGCAACCAGAAATGGGAACGGGACTGAAGGAGATTCAGCCCACAAATATCCGACCACCAGCTTCCACCTCTGCAGTCTGCCACCCTGTGTCTGCTCAACGCATCACAGAAACAAGTTTTCAAGGTGAGTATACAGACGGCAGAGAAAAGTTGAACAATGAGGTCAGCATTCAAAAATGGGGTCAAATCGACAGCTGGGAAGGGGTGTAGAGACAGGTAGAATTTAGATCCTGAGCCTTTAATAACCACTACCTTCTCTCAGTGCTCTCTGTTTTTAGACTCTATATGAGAACACCTAGGGCTTCCCTGGTGGCGCCTGCCAATGCAGGGGACACGGGTTCGAGCCCTGGTCTGCGAAGATCCCACATGCCGTGCAGCAACTAAGCGCATGTGCCACAACGACGGAGCCTGCATTCTAGAGCCCGTGAGCCTCAACTACCGAAGCCCACGTGCCTACAGCCCATGCTCCGCAACAAGAGAAGCCACCGCGATGAGATGCCCGCACACCGCAACCAAGAGTAGCCCCCGCTAGCCGCCAACTAGAGAAAGCCCGTGCACAGCAATGAGAGACCCAGTGCGGCCAAAAAAATAAATACGTAGAATAAATAAGTTCAAACAGTAAATAAATACATAAACATAAATTACAAAAAAAAAGAACACCTAATGCAGGTGGGAAGGTGGGAGGGCCACTGTAGAGGTCATCTATGCTACATGTACAAGAACCCCGAGAGCACACCAATCGGTACCACACTTTTCACTGCTGTAGCCGATCGTTCCCCCCTGTACTGCCACACTGTAGCACTCCCTTCCCTCATCTACTGCTATAGTCTCTTTGGAAGGTTATTTCAGAACTCTTGTTATGAGAGTGCCAGTTGAACTGTCCTCACTTCCTTCATTTATACCAGGATTGAAGACCTTGTGGTCCGAGATCCTGTCCAGAGAGCAAGCAGGCTAAGGCTCTGTCTTTGTTGATGTATTTCATCAGAAAGGGCTCTACCCCCTCTCCTAGTTCATGGTGTGAAGTGTTCTTGGCCTCTCGGGAAAGTGGGGAGAATGGAAAGGACCCTATATGAGAATGCTAGGCTCTGTAAAACATTTCAGGTTTTTAAAAATAAGACTCATTTTGTATTGGACTTACAACAGTCCTATGAAATACAAAGAAAGCCGAGAATCAGTGACAGGAAAGGATCACCAGTAAGAACTACAACAGTCACCGCTTACCTCGTAGCATAGGGCACTGTCCGTGATCCTTAAGAAGAGTTAGTAGAAATGCCTTTGCCCATCTTGCCCCTGAACCCCTTGAAAGGTACACGACTGCTGTGTTGGTGTTTAGGGGGAGCATCTCACTTACCAGGGACTGACTTCTCCCTTGATTCCTCTGTAGTGATGGAGACTTCCCCGCTGATGAAAAATTCCCTGGGATTGCAACCTCCAAGCCAGACAGCTTTCCTATGGAATGACAGAGAACTTGTCAAGGTGAAACACCAGTCTGCGGGAGAAAGGGAAGAAGAGAATGATGGAAATCGTTTCTGGGAAACTATTTTTACATTATGTGTTGTTTGTTCCCGGTAAATAAACTGAAATCTTCTTAACAGTAAAACAAAATCGAAACCACTAAAGCCAATAATACAGGAGTATAACGTTCGAAAAAAATTTCTTTGGCTGCGCAGCATGTGGGATCTTAGCTCCCCAACCAGGGACTGAACCCACGCCTGCTGCATTGGAAGCGCAGAGTCTTCACCACGGGACCACCGGGGAAGTCCCAGGACTACCACTTTTAAAGGAGAAGGTACAAACCCCTCGGTTCTATGAACTGGAGATTTTTAGTAAGAAGTCAATATATTTGTTGTTAGGCACATTTTATGTTAGGCTGTCTCCCTGCACAGGATGCAGGCGCCTTGAGAATGGAAGTCATATCCCTCTATAGTGCGTCCCTCTTCTTTCTGCTTTGCAGTTTGCTGCTCCACTTGTTCAACCCCACCTAGTAATAACCTATACTTCCCTTGTTCCTGTTTTCCCATCTGGAAAACAGACAAAAGGCAACCAAACAACGCAAAGGTCTCAACAAATAAGGGATATCCAAAACCAGAGATGGCCAGAACTTCTGTACCCCTGATGAAATAGTCCTCATACAAAACCTGATAATCAAATTCCTTAATGCTAGGAATCACAGTGAAAAATAGTATCTGAACTGACTTCTGTCAGATGAGTGAGAACTAAGGTTAATTCAGTGTATCTGAAGCATAGAAAGTGAGGGCAAAAGTGGCACAAGATGGGGCTAGAGAAGCAGAGAGGATTCTAGACCACGCAGAGTCTTAAAGGCCAACAGTGTGTTTTCTATTCTCAAAACAATGTTTGTGAGCGATGTTTATGAGCAACGTTCCAACTTGCTTTGAAGGTTTCTTGTGTGAAGAGTGGATGGGAAGGAAACAAGACATATGGACACTAGTTAGGACCTAATCGCAACAGACAGGCAAGTTCAGTATTAGGAAGTTGAGGAAGAGCTGGCTGACAGATTCCAAAGAAATTCAGGAGATGAACTGAAGCGGGCTTAATGGGGTAGGAGATGGAGGAAAGGAAGGTCTTAGGGAATTCAAGGGTTTACTGCACACATGAGCAAAGTCTCAAAATTAATCATTTGAACGTACAGAGGCGGATCTCCCAAATGACACCGGTTAGGAAGCAACGGTACGCCCTTTAGAATTCCTAGAGACAACACAAATCAACTGTTTCGATGGAAAATTCGGCGGGACTCTTGATTTCCATGGGAATACAGAGAAAAGAGACACTGATCTGGCTTGCAGGTATATTTAGGAAGTTGTTAGCCGGACATCACCTACTAGTATCATGTAAGTAGGCCGTCCGAAGTAGGAAGCTTAGGGGAAAAACCTGGAGGAAAACTTAAAAGCTGAAGCCACACCTCCACACTACACCACCTTTCACAATTTCTTCTCAGATAAGCATCATCCCCATCAGTGAAGAAACTCGTACCTCATAATAGGAAAAACAGGCCTAAAGATTCAATGTGTGTCTTGGGAGGTCCCATCTATGCGATATCTTCCTGGGACCAGAAAAGGCCCCAGGAAGATCAATCTCTGCACCCCTGAAAGCTTACCACCAAGGAAAATGACTAGGTCCATAGATTTCCTCCCTCAAACCAGCTTACCTCACACATAGATCATTAGCAACTCAGCCCTTACTCACATCATCACAGTCACAAGAGTGGTTAGGGAGAAAAGCACTAACCAGGGGAACTAAAACAGAGGCAATCCAGGCCAAGCTGGGCTGGTGGCAGATATCTGCTCCTTACGCTCGGGTGCATAATGCGACTCACCACAGTGCCTTTTTCACAGACCCTTTTGAACGTTTCTCCACAGAATCCAACAGCTCAAGTTAGTTCATGACGCTTCAAGGTCAACAATCGTCAAGAGAAAAACATGCAATATGTCTTACAATGTTGGATTCCTTACAAACAGGACAAGGAGATAACCATGTAGACAAAACCAGAGCATTTGAAAACATCTGTATTCTACAAACACACCAGTGAATGCTATAAATAAGGTACTATGACATAAAACAAAATGAAAACTAGATGTGAGACTGTTCTCTTCAGTGTACAGACTTCATGGCAGTTGCTGCACACTATATCTAGCTACTTAGATCTTTAACTCTCTGTTCTGTTAATACCAAATGAGGCCCAAGTGTGTCAACCTGTTTCCCACAGAAACCAAAAAGTCTACATGCATCTCTTTTCTCCTGTGCCCTTTCACCTTACCTGCTCCCAATTCTCCACCAACGTCCTCCTCTTTCTCTAATTATTCTCCTCTTCATTTTGCTTGGCCTTGCCCCCAAGCATGCAAGACAGAGAGTCCTAGAGGTCCAAGATTCTAGAGTGGCTGTTTGCAAGGCGGAGGAGATTACAGTAACTGCCACACTGTATATACTTCTGTGCAAAGAAAAAGGGACAGTGTTCAGAATGTCTCTCACATATAACAAGAGCTGGAGATGGCAGGATACCTGTGTGGCCCAAGGAACTAGAGCTAGCAAATTACGGGCCAAACAATTGCAACCAAAGGCTGGAAGAGGAAAGGTCTGCAACCAGCTCTGTCTCCTAGCTCTCTGGTATTTGCTGCCAACGGGCAGAGTCTATTTCGTGAGGCATCAAGCACTGAAAAGAAGACTCCTGCTGCTGGAAGTTGACAGGAAGTAACGTCCAATGCAAGATCAAGGCTTGTCCTCGAAGCAATGCCCATAATGGAAGAAAAAAAAACAAGAGAAAGCGGAAGAGAAATGTTAAGTCGCAAGTCCAACCTGGCCCCCAGCCTAGCCCAGCCCAAGGAAGGTAGGAGTCAAGGAGAAGAAACTAAAAGAGAAGAGCCTTGGACCACAACATTCTCCACAAGGTACACTCAACAAACTTCACCCTACTCTTGAACCAAGTTACAAAGAGAGCTTCTTAATCCCTACTTTGGCTCCTTAAAAGCTGCTATCAGTTCACTCATTAGACACATATGATTTCAGAACAACTGTAATAGTTCAAACTAGATGGCTCTTTCCTTCCTAAGGATTATTAATTAAATAAGATCTATATAGCTCTAAGTATATGATACATAAAATAGAATACTCTGTAGAATGTAAGTAACTCTTAGTTCAGTGTATTAATGAACGTCTGTAAGAAATGTTGCAATGATTTCCCTAATGGAAGAGCCTGGGGGAGGTAAATCTGTCTTCTAGGATTTCCTCCCCAGAGCTCAGAAACTCAGGTGTTGTTTTAGCTCTCCTACACTCTCTTCACCCAAGCCCGCCTTCCTGTTGGGGATCGGACCTCCCTATTGGCTCTCTCATACCTTTCAACTGCCTGCTTTGTGACATCACTCTCCTACCAAACCTACTACCACTTGGTAGAGCCTTGGGGTTTCCGTGGAGCTGTTTGGACCAGTAACCAGTGACCTCTGTACTGGACACGTGCGCCGTTCAGCTGCAGCCACTCAGACATCCTCTAGTGTTGTCTCCTCATCCCTTGTACCTGCAGTGGATGCTTCCTCTTCTCTGACCATGTCAGGTAAGAAAAGAAACTTTGGAAAGTTTTGCGTTCGATTTCTTTTGCCCCTAAATTGAGTAGGAGATTCAAAATAGCATGGAATAATGAGGGAAAGTATTGAACTACAAGTCTGGAGACCTAATTTCACTTTTGACTTTGACGTTTACTATCTGTGTGACTTTGGACAAATCACTGGCTGTCTCACAAAGCCTGTTGCTTTCCTTAACTGTTACGTTAGGATACCACATTGGGTTGATCACTCTGATCCCCTTCTTTTCCAGTACTGAGCCTTAAAGGGTACCCATGTAGAAAACGAAATCAGACACTTCTCAAGAGTGTTTCAACAGAAACATAGAAAAGCCAGGGGACATAGAAAACTAGCAATATATACCAAGATGTTTCATCTCTAATGGTCTCCCTCCACTAGGATTTCGACTAGTTGAAAAGAGAGAATAGGGAGAGAGGATGGAGAGTACTGGGCTCTACAGGGAGGCACAGAGTCGAGCGTAAGGAAGTTTAGGATGGTTTTCATTAGCACAGGCCAACAGGCACCAAGAGATGGGAGAAAATGTAAGAATGAAGAGGGAAAGCATAGAGGAGCTCTCAAGAAAAACGGAGTTTGCAATGGAATGCTGATGGGAACCAAAGATTTTCAATTAAAGCAGAAACAGCACAGAGGGAAACCTGCTCAGAGCAGGGCAAAACCAAGTTGATGGTAGCAAACCCTTACATTAACAGACGAAGAAGGAAAGTAAGGCCAGAACAGGGGATCACCAGGAAAGGCAGCTTATCAGAAAAGTCATACTCCGTTTTCTTTCTTTTATTGCCTCTCTGAATACAGTTGGCCACTTGACAGTTTTGAATATAAACATTTTAGAAACACGTTTTAGAAATGATGCCTCCTATAAACAAGCAACCACAGTGGTTATCTAGGGGGCTGCTTTTCAGTGTTTTATTCTTTCTAATTTTTAAACTAGGTAGACATTTCGCCAATTCAACATTTTAAGTGATATCTTCTAAATTGAATCAGAAGGACTATTTTCCTTTGTGTGATATGTAGGTTCTAAGGCAAGGCTGCTTTTCATTTTTACAGTTATTTCCTTCCTAACACAGAGAGCACATTGATCAACAGCCATCGTTCGCTTGTAGATCTTAGCTACCGAAGAAGAAGAAGAAGAAGAAGAAGAAAAAGTCAAGCCCCACATCTCTAATTCCCCCCCACTTAGGGAATTCCCTGGCGGTCCAGTGCTTAGGACTCGGTGCTTTCACGGCCAGGGCCACGCGGCGCGGCCAAAGAAACAAAACAAACAAACATCCACGTTTATCGAAAACCATATTGTGGAGTCCTGTGGATTTTCTTACATTTGAAAATCTTTTTTAATTGGATTCTAGGCATGATGGTTTTTTGAGGTTTTGGGATGCCATCTTCTTGGATGCTGAAGATGATTCTAATCTAAGTTCTAGGATAAATCCAAAAACCTTCCTGATACATTTTAAGCTTCCTTTCTGCTTATTATATAAGCTATATTCATTGAAATATATATTTCTCCTAGGCTTAATACCTCTTACTTGCTGGGTAAAAATATGAAGGAGCACAATAATGAAACTCTTTTACACTTATTATTTTGCTGTCTGCTTCGTACCGGTTTTCATTGAAATACTTGTCTATATGTGTTGTGGCTACCTATACATGCACATTTATTGCATTCTGTTGCTTGTTATGCATTTTTTACTGACATACCTTCTCTGTCTGTATGCATTGGCTAGGAATTCATTCACCTCTATCACCTCCATCGTGTTTTCTGGTTAATAGTATTCACTAAAATAGAGTGGGCAAAATTCACTTTCATAATATTGCATGGATAGTACAGAATGCCATTTGTTAGTAAATTCATTAGGCTTCGATACTTGCCACATACCCCCGTTTTCATTAATATCTATGGATTTCTTTTTCGTTAACGTAATATGCTTGTCATGATTTTTCTTTGTCTTTCTAGAACTTATTGTATCTTCCTCCATATAAATCATACGCAATAGATCAGCTTATTCATCTATTAATTATTACTGCTATTATTATTGGTGGTGGTGTTATAACCACTTTATAGATGAGTAATCTGAAGGAATCAGATAACTTTTCCCTTTCCAAAAGCACTTAAGAAATCCACTTTCGGGTAATCATTTTGAGGTAGGATGAGAAACCAGGCTTGAAGAGGGCAAAAATGACTCTTTCAATTCACCAGTTGGACTGAGCTGTACGTCACCTCTAGGTAATAGCGTGGGAACTGCACAAGCAAAGGGAGACACTGAAGACGACAATGGTAATAGCCGTACTGTTTTCTAATGGACAAAAAAAAATGCCTATATTATAAGTTCTGTTTCTCCTGCTTTCTGGCAGTATCATGCTCAGAGTGGAGTCCTGGCAAGGAAGTCAGGATACTTAGGTTCTGAAACCTGGTAATGATACTAACATAATGAGAGAACTTGAACAAGTCAACCCGACCTCTCTGAGCCTCAGTTTCCTTACTCACGAAATGAGACTGAGAACATCGAAGTTCTCTAAGGGCCTCCTAGTTCTAAAATGCTTCCAGTCTAGGAAATAGCATAGAAGTCAATACGAGTGCAGGCTGAAGGGAAAGACAGGGCAGGGAGAAGGTTGCTTCCAGCCTAGAGAACAATCTCTGAACCACACCACTTGGCTCTTCTGCCCGTCTGTGCCCAAGATTGGGAGCACAGGCAGTTAATAGAGAAGAGTGGAAAACTGCTCAGTCCTTACAGCCATCATTAACTGTCTGATTTTGGGTTTCTCAGGAAGTAGTGATAGTAGAGGTGTCCTGATAGCAAGAACCTTCAGATGATGCCGTTCCTCAAACGTAGTGAGAATTTCTCAACCTCCCTGAGTTTGTCATGACCCTCTTGTTCTTACAGAAAATTTCCAACATCCATCTCTACTTGGAACTCTAAATTCTCTGCAGCATTCTCCTCCTGTGGTGAGCAATGCAACTTCCCTAACACGAAGTGTCTGCAACTTCTCCAGAGTCTCTGCCCCTGCCGTCAGTTCGGCATCGGCTACTGGTACCCCTTTCCAGACACTCATGGGTAGTGCCTACCTTTACCAACATTCTAGCACGACTATGTTATCTGGAGTTACTGACCACAGCCAGATCTCCACTTCAGCTGCTTCCTATCCAGGTGTTCTTGAGTGGGACATCACAGCAAGCACTGAAAAGAATTCTTCTTCACTCGGAGACTTTACTCTGGCACTCACTGACCGCCACACAGCTGCCTCCTCCATGTTTCTGGCAGCCCAGTATGATAAAACTTCAGACGCCAAGAACATGGTCCCTCTACATCCATCGCTTTCTGCCAGCCTTGCTCAGGGAACACCATCTCAGATTCCAAATCAGGGGCAGAGCCGCCTGTCACTTCCCTGCCAGGAAGGAAGCCAGGTATATTACTATAACCAAGGCACACTGGGGTCTTTACTGTATGGAGAACTTGGCTCCTGCCCGCAATCCTACGGCTCGGCGTCATACACAGGAAGTCGGGCCTCTGGGCAACCAGAAATGGGAATGGGACTGAAGGAGATTCAGCCCACAAATATCCGACCACCAGCTTCCACCTCTGCAGTCTGCCACCCTGTGTCTGCTCAACGCATCACGGAAACAAGTTTTCAAGGTGAGTATAACAAACGCCAGAGAAAGTTGAAGAATGAGGTCGGCATTCAAAAATGGGGTCAAATCGACAGCTGGGAAGGGGTGTAGAGGCAGGTAGAATTTAGATCCTGAGCCTTTAATAACCACTACCTTCGCTCAGTGCCCTCTGTTTTTAGACTCTATATGGGAACACCTAGGGCTTCCCTGGTGGCGCCGTGGTTAAGAATCCGCCTGCCAATGCAATGCGGGGGACACGGGTTCGAGCCCTGGTCTGCGAAGATCCCACATGCCGTGCAGCAACTAAGCGCATGTGCCACAACGACGGAGCCTGCATTCTAGAGCCCGTGAGCCTCAACTACCGAAGCCCACGTGCCTACAGCCCATGCTCCGCAACAAGAGAAGCCACCGCGATGAGAAGCCCGCACACCGCAACCAAGAGTAGCCCCCGCTAGCCGCCAACTAGAGAAAGCCCGTGCACAGCAATGAGAGACCCAGTGCAGCCAAAAAAATAAATACGTAGACTAAATAAGTTCAAACAGTAAATAAATACATAAACATAAATTACAAAAAAAAGAACACCTAATGCAGGTGGGAAGGTGGGAGGGCCACTGTAGAGGTCATCTATGCTACATGTACAAGAACCCCGAGAGCACACCAATCGGTACCACACTTTTCACTGCTGTAGCCGATCGTTCCCCCTGTACTGCCACACTGTAGCACTCCCTTCCCTCATCTACTGCTATAGTCTCTTTGGAAGGTGTTTCAGAACTCTTGTTATGAGAGTGCCAGTTGAACTGTCCTCACTTCCTTCATTTATACCAGGATTGAAGACCTTGTGGTCCGAGATCCTGTCCAGAGAGCAAGCAGGCTAAGACTCTGTCTTTGTTGATGTATTTCATCAGCAAGGGCTCTACCCCCTCTCCTAGTTCATGGTGTGACGTGTTCTTGGCCTCTCGGGAAAGTGGGGAGAATGGAAAGGACCCTATATGAGAATGCTAGGCTCTGTAAAACATTTCAGGTTTTTAAAAATAAGACTCATTTTGTATTGGACTTATAACAGTCCTATGAAATACAAAGCGAGCCGAGAATCAGCGACAGGAAAGGCTCACCAGTAAGAATTACAACAGTCACCGCTTACCTCGTAGCATAGGGCACTGTCCATGATCCTTAAGAAGAGTTAGTAGAAATGCCTTGCCCATCTTGCCCCTGAACCCCTTGAAAGGTACACGACTGCTGTGTTGGTGTTTAGGGGGAGCATCTCACTTACCAGGGACTGACTTCTCCCTTGATCCCTTTGTAGGGATGGAGACCTCCCCCCTGGTGATGAAAAATTCCCTGGGATTGCAACCTCCAAGCCAGACGTTTTGTGTGACACAAAGTCAAGAACTCCCCAAGTCCTGCAGTAGCAGAAACAGCCACATACTTGAGAGTAACCCACCATCTGAACTTGGGGACATTTCAGTGACAGCTCCAGTCCAGAGTGCCAGGCGTCTCCTGGCCCTGCCTCCAGCTCCAAGCCAGGGACAAATAGAGAGTAAGCACGTGGATGATATCAAAACCAAGCTTTCAAAGCCTCTGGATGCCTACCAGATCCCAACAGAGAACCAAGATCCTCCACTACTCCCTTTAGGAATCCCTGATATTCACCAGCCGCTGGCCTGCACCGATCCCCTCAGCCAAGAGGAGCAGCCTGGTTCTGAAAATGCTGATCTGGGAGAGAACAGCCGGAGTCGTCAGGACCTAGGGACACTTGAAAATGGGATTGAACCTAGCAGTGGTCTTGCAGACGTTACTACACTGGTGGAGGATATTCACCTTCCCCAGCTCTTTAATCCTTTGAAAGAGCTTGATCAATCCCAAGGTCCCAACGTGATCAAAGCTAAAGACACCAGAGCCATTAAGGTGAATCAGGTGCAGGAAAAGCCAAGTGTCATAAAGGTTCCCTCTGATCAACCCAGGAAGAACAAACAGAAAGCCTCTGAGCCTATCAGTGGCGCTCCCAAGGCCAAAATCCAGCCAAAGAATCCAGAGTGCCTGTTAGGGGGAGAAGTGGTTACCTGCCACGCTGCAGTCAGTGACAGGGCTCCTGTGAACACGGCCAAGCACTCTCAAGGCAAACCTCAGAAAGCTGCATCCAGAAAGATCAGCAAAACTAAGAGCCACGGGCAGGAAAAGACCAAAAGGACCAGAGGGAGAAACAAGGCTGAAGAGAACAAGCAGTCAGGGAACAAAGTCAAGGCAGAAGAGAAGCCAGTAATCCCCCACACGAAGCGAAAGGAACACCAAACTGAGCTTCTCCAACAGAGCTTTCAAAAGCCTCGAACCTCCCTTGGCGTGCGCATGCTGGAGTCTGTGAAGGTTCTTCATGCGCTGGGGAAGAAGAATGAGACGAAAACTGGGCTCTCTTCCTGTCGGCTCTTGGGAAAGTCAAGCAACCCCAAAGACCCCCAGCCACCCCCAGCTATCCAGCCATGGCGGCATACCCCACGTGAGGGGAAGGGTCCTGAGAAAACGCAAGTCCAAGCCCAGAAACCAGACAGCAGTGCTGAAACAGAGTGTCCATCTCCAGCCCAGTATGAGCGGCCTCCTCCTGGGAAGGTCAAGTTGATACCTCTGCCTTTTTCTGCCTGGGACAAGCCTCAAGCTCGACCCGCTCCTCGGAGGCCACAGTCTCTGGCCTCACATCGGCCTGCTGGGGCTTACCGTGCCCAGCCTGGTTCTACTGACTCAGCTCAACCTGCTGCAGTCAATTCATCCCAGCCAGCTCCTGCCTCTTTGCCAGGCCCCGCCAAACCAGCTCAGCCAACTGTGACCAACCCAACCCAACCGGCTTGGACCAACCATACCCAGCCTCGTGTCCCTCAGTCTGCTGCTCCTAGGCCTGCACCCTCCAAAACTTCATCTGGCGCTCCTCTCCAGCGGGAGCCTGTTCCCCCTGCTGTGAATAAGCGCCAGGCCCCACCCAAGCTCCAAACCCAATTTCTACTCCAAGACTTCAGCAAGCAACGAGTTCCATGGAGGGAACCCAACGTGCCTGAGCCAGTCATGTCAAAGCCCATCGAACAAGAGCAGAGGCCAGAGCGAGAGGCCATGAAGAGGCGGGCTCAACAACAACGGGAGAATGCTGCCAGATACACCTCTTCGGGCAAGCTGCAATTTTTCACCGAGAGGGAAAACGAAATGGAAATTGCCGACTACTACGGATACGTCAAGTGAGAGCTGCTAGGATTCTTGGTGCCACCTTGGCTACCAGCTGTTCTTCCATACACAGGTAAGACAGGTATAGAACTGAATAAGTAAATGGAATACAATTAAATAGACGAGTAACAAACCTTTCGAATTTTCAGATGCTGCTAACTGGGGCGTGAGAAAGGAAGGACTGAAAGTTGGATGGGAGAATGAAGGAAAGGGGTAAAAACTGAGCAAAGAGGAAGGAACTTGGCCCAGGGCTAGGAAGGCCAAAAGAGACGTATGGATTTAGGAAAGGAAGCAGGAGTGAGGATGAAATGGCAGAAGTAAAAAGCAGGGTCAGAGGTCTGGGTTGAAAGAACACAATTGGAGTAGAGTTGAAGGTGACAGAAGAGGAGTCTAGGTTTACTAGGAGAAATAGAAAAAGTCTCTCGGGGACGCTGGCCTTAAGTCTCACAACCACCAGATAGGTATTTCAGAAAACAAGAGGTTCAGGACACATCTCTGAAAGGTCTGAGTTGCCTTATTCAGGTGTGACTGTAGTGGGGGAATAGGGAAATCTACCAGAGAAGTGGCTAGGGCTCAGAGTTATCCTAGGGGCAGCTGACGACAGGGGCAGAGCCAAGGGAACTGCTGGATCAGGAGGCCCACGAACAAATCAGGGGCAGAGCCGCCTGTCACTTCCCTGCCAGGAAGGAAGCCAGGTATATTACTATAACCAAGGCACACTGGGGTCTTTACTGTATGGAGAACTTGGCTCCTGCCCGCAATCCTACGGCTCGGCGTCACACACAGGAAGTCGGGCCTCTGGGCAACCAGAAATGGGAACGGGACTGAAGGAGATTCAGCCCACAAATATCCGACCACCAGCTTCCACCTCTGCAGTCTGCCACCCTGTGTCTGCTCAACGCATCACAGAAACAAGTTTTCAAGGTGAGTATACAGACGGCAGAGAAAAGTTGAACAATGAGGTCAGCATTCAAAAATGGGGTCAAATCGACAGCTGGGAAGGGGTGTAGAGACAGGTAGAATTTAGATCCT
This sequence comes from Balaenoptera ricei, assembly GCF_028023285.1. Lineage (NCBI taxonomy): Eukaryota > Metazoa > Chordata > Mammalia > Artiodactyla > Balaenopteridae > Balaenoptera > Balaenoptera ricei. The sequence goes on from NC_082651.1 coordinate 38,838,552, forward strand.
GAGCCTTTAATAACCACTACCTTCTCTCAGTGCTCTCTGTTTTTAGACTCTATATGAGAACACCTAGGGCTTCCCTGGTGGCGCCTGCCAATGCAGGGGACACGGGTTCGAGCCCTGGTCTGCGAAGATCCCACATGCCGTGCAGCAACTAAGCGCATGTGCCACAACGACGGAGCCTGCATTCTAGAGCCCGTGAGCCTCAACTACCGAAGCCCACGTGCCTACAGCCCATGCTCCGCAACAAGAGAAGCCACCGCGATGAGATGCCCGCACACCGCAACCAAGAGTAGCCCCCGCTAGCCGCCAACTAGAGAAAGCCCGTGCACAGCAATGAGAGACCCAGTGCAGCCAAAAAAATAAATACGTAGAATAAATAAGTTCAAACAGTAAATAAATACATAAACATAAATTACAAAAAAAAAGAACACCTAATGCAGGTGGGAAGGTGGGAGGGCCACTGTAGAGGTCATCTATGCTACATGTACAAGAACCCCGAGAGCACACCAATCGGTACCACACTTTTCACTGCTGTAGCCGATCGTTCCCCCCTGTACTGCCACACTGTAGCACTCCCTTCCCTCATCTACTGCTATAGTCTCTTTGGAAGGTTATTTCAGAACTCTTGTTATGAGAGTGCCAGTTGAACTGTCCTCACTTCCTTCATTTATACCAGGATTGAAGACCTTGTGGTCCGAGATCCTGTCCAGAGAGCAAGCAGGCTAAGGCTCTGTCTTTGTTGATGTATTTCATCAGAAAGGGCTCTACCCCCTCTCCTAGTTCATGGTGTGAAGTGTTCTTGGCCTCTCGGGAAAGTGGGGAGAATGGAAAGGACCCTATATGAGAATGCTAGGCTCTGTAAAACATTTCAGGTTTTTAAAAATAAGACTCATTTTGTATTGGACTTACAACAGTCCTATGAAATACAAAGAAAGCCGAGAATCAGTGACAGGAAAGGATCACCAGTAAGAACTACAACAGTCACCGCTTACCTCGTAGCATAGGGCACTGTCCGTGGTCCTTAAGAAGAGTTAGTAGAAATGCCTTTGCCCATCTTGCCCCTGAACCCCTTGCAAGGTACACGACTGCTGTGTTGGTGTTTAGGGGGAGCATCTCACTTACCAGGGACTGACTTCTCCCTTGATTCCTCTGTAGTGATGGAGACTTCCCCGCTGATGAAAAATTCCCTGGGATTGCAACCTCCAAGCCAGACAGCTTTCCTATGGAATGACAGAGAACTTGTCAAGGTGAAACACCAGTCTGCGGGAGAAAGGGAAGAAGAGAATGATGGAAATCGTTTCTGGGAAACTATTTTTACATTATGTGTTGTTTGTTCCCGGTAAATAAACTGAAATCTTCTTAACAGTAAAACAAAATCGAAACCACTAAAGCCAATAATACAGGAGTATAACGTTCGAAAAAAATTTCTTTGGCTGCGCAGCATGTGGGATCTTAGCTCCCCAACCAGGGACTGAACCCACGCCTGCTGCATTGGAAGCGCAGAGTCTTCACCACGGGACCACCGGGGAAGTCCCAGGACTACCACTTTTAAAGGAGAAGGTACAAACCCCTCGGTTCTATGAACTGGAGATTTTTAGTAAGAAGTCAATATATTTGTTGTTAGGCACATTTTATGTTAGGCTGTCTCCCTGCACAGGATGCAGGCGCCTTGAGAATGGAAGTCATATCCCTCTATAGTGCGTCCCTCTTCTTTCTGCTTTGCAGTTTGCTGCTCCACTTGTTCAACCCCACCTAGTAATAACCTATACTTCCCTTGTTCCTGTTTTCCCATCTGGAAAACAGACAAAAGGCAACCAAACAACGCAAAGGTCTCAACAAATAAGGGATATCCAAAACCAGAGATGGCCAGAACTTCTGTACCCCTGATGAAATAGTCCTCATACAAAACCTGATAATCAAATTCCTTAATGCTAGGAATCACAGTGAAAAATAGTATCTGAACTGACTTCTGTCAGATGAGTGAGAACTAAGGTTAATTCAGTGTATCTGAAGCATAGAAAGTGAGGGCAAAAGTGGCACAAGATGGGGCTAGAGAAGCAGAGAGGATTCTAGACCACGCAGAGTCTTAAAGGCCAACAGTGTGTTTTCTATTCTCAAAACAATGTTTGTGAGCGATGTTTATGAGCAACGTTCCAACTTGCTTTGAAGGTTTCTTGTGTGAAGAGTGGATGGGAAGGAAACAAGACATATGGACACTAGTTAGGACCTAATCGCAACAGACAGGCAAGTTCAGTATTAGGAAGTTGAGGAAGAGCTGGCTGACAGATTCCAAAGAAATTCAGGAGATGAACTGAAGCGGGCTTAATGGGGTAGGAGATGGAGGAAAGGAAGGTCTTAGGGAATTCAAGGGTTTACTGCACACATGAGCAAAGTCTCAAAATTAATCATTTGAACGTACAGAGGCGGATCTCCCAAATGACACCGGTTAGGAAGCAACGGTACGCCCTTTAGAATTCCTAGAGACAACACAAATCAACTGTTTCGATGGAAAATTCGGCGGGACTCTTGATTTCCATGGGAATACAGAGAAAAGAGACACTGATCTGGCTTGCAGGTATATTTAGGAAGTTGTTAGCCGGACATCACCTACTAGTATCATGTAAGTAGGCCGTCCGAAGTAGGAAGCTTAGGGGAAAAACCTGGAGGAAAACTTAAAAGCTGAAGCCACACCTCCACACTACACCACCTTTCACAATTTCT